>NW_026731583.1:1540000-1593071 GCF_028476545.2 Physella acuta
CGCAATGAGTGAATTAAGTGTGAGATGTGTGAAGTAAAATAAGGTGTGATGAACATAAAGAGATGGGTGTGTTGATTATGAAAGGTGTGAGGCTGAAAAAATATAATCCGATTTAATGGATTTTATGAATGAAATTTCAGACGTAAACTTGAAAATCTGTAGGATAGATACTGGTTGGATCAACTGTAAGGATATAGAAATGGAAGAAGGGGCAATATATATGCAAGCACACACACACACACACACACACACACACATATATATATATATATATATATATATATATATATATATATATATATATATATATATATAAATATATAAATATATAAATATATATATATATATATATATATATATATATATATATATATATATATATATATATATATATATATATAAATATATAAATATATATATATATATATATATATATACATATACATATATATATATACATGTACATATATATATATATATATATATATATATATATATATATATATATATATATATATATATATATATATATAATATAGCTCAATTCTGTTTGTAATAAGTTTGTCGTTGACATACTTCCATGGATTTAAGTGTTAGATAATTAAAGTCCTTATGGTCTAAATTTATGAGTTAAAAATTTAATATTGAAAGTTTTGGGAAATAATTTTCATTTATCAAACTGAAAGTAATAATTTTTGGCATGTTCATTAAACACAAATTTAAAGAAAAATATCATCTTTTACAAAAATTCTAATTATGTCTTTATTTAGTCCTATAGCACTTACTTCCCTTTGATAAATTAGGAAAACTCAATTACTTCCCTTTATAAAACAATTGCATTAGTGGAAAAGAATTTACTTTTTATTACTTTGTTTTGGTGTTGGGAAAAAAAATAATTACATAATTAGCGGGGATTGATCAAGTGCAAATGTTGTAGGTATTTTACGGATAAGCTTGGTGTATTAAAATTGTTCATTAAATTGAAACAGGCGCGTTCGTTTAAGTGAGTGCAAAAGACTATGAATAAGTTGGGGTACTATAGTCGTTTATTAAGCTAAAACAGGCGATTCCGTTAGGTTTGCGTAAGTGGTTGCAGTTTGATTAGGTTCGTTTTTGTTCTTTCTTTTTTCGTTTTTGTTTGTGTTTTTTTCTTTGGGTTTGTATTTGTGTTTTTGGTTGGTTTTGCGTTTGGATTTGGTTTGTTTTCGTTTGCTTTTTCGTTTTTTTTTTGTGTGTTGTTATTGGTTGGTATTGGTGTTTGTGGTTGTGGTTAGGTTTGTTGTTAGGTTTTTGTTTCCGTTTGCTTTTTTGTTTGTTTTTTCTTTGTATTTGTATTGGTGTTTGTGGTTGTGGTTGGGTTTGTTGTTAGGTTTTTGTTTTCGTTTGTATTTGTAATTGTGTTAGCGTTATGTTTGCGTTTTGTTGTTTTGGTTTTGGTTGGTTGTGGTTTGGGTGGGCAATGCCGGGTTTATGATGATTATTCAATGATTACTAAACACACAGGTGATGGTCTTTAACAGAAAGGTTTAAAAGAGCAGGGCCTGGCCGGGACGGCTAGTATATATATATATATATAATTAAACATATCCAATGAAACGGACGTATACCCCTAAACCTTATTCTGATTGTTGAGTTGTCAACTTAATTAGTCACATAACAATGGTGTTTTAACAGACTCAAACAGCGAAGAGGTTCATAAGTTTATATCTTATACATCATAATTTGTACACCACGAAACATTCTGTAAGTCTTTTCTTAACAAATGTCTTCTATGTTGAAATTTAATTCGTTTGGGCAAGTTAGCGCGTTTACAGGCCGATGTGCAAAACAAGTTGACAAATGAACTGTCTTCGGACATTAGCCAAGCCATCCATGTATATATATATATATATATATATATATATATATATATATATATACCCCCACCCCCTGAATGAAATGGAATGTATATAGAAAATATATAATTTTACCAGATTCCACCCTCCCCCCTCCGGCAAATGTTGTCCGACCCCCAAAAATATCCCCACGCCCCTGCGAAAAAGGTCTGGATGAAACACTTCTTCACACTACTCATACTTAGCTCACACACTACGTTCACTTATCATACATCACTCAATTGTTCTTACACCAAGCATCCAGTTTACCCTCTTCAAAACAAAACACGCACGCTTCACACATTGATTATCAT
This sequence comes from Physella acuta, assembly GCF_028476545.2. Classification (NCBI taxonomy): domain Eukaryota; kingdom Metazoa; phylum Mollusca; class Gastropoda; family Physidae; genus Physella; species Physella acuta. The sequence continues at coordinate 1,542,189 of NW_026731583.1, forward strand.
AATTTAATAATCAACCCACATGAACGACCATCCACATTCGAAATGTATCTATGTCAACCGATGTTTTTTCCGAATTCTTCAAGATAAATTTGCCAGCAGCACAGAATGACTCTAGATCAAAAACTACCATTTAATGTAGTAATGTTGAAGGTTAATGCTAATTTATGTTGATATATAGGTTTTTCCCAACATAAAAGGGATAATTTGCAATTCAATTTTTGCAACAGTTTTGTTTGAGAAAACCTTATTGGACTAACCTAACCCAACCAAACGCAACCTAACCCAACATAACCCAACCTAACCCAACCTAACCCAACCTAACCCAACCTAACCCAACCTAACCCAACATAACCCAACCTAACCCAACCTAACCCAACCTAACCCAACCTATCCCAACCTAACCCAACATAACCCAACCTAACCCAACCTAACTCAACCTAACGCAACCTAACCCAACCTAACCCAACCTAACCCAACATAACCCAACCCAAAACAACCCAACCTAACCCAACCCAACCCAACCCAACCTAACCTAACCTAACCTAACCTTACCTTACCTTACCTTACCTTACCTAACCCAACCTAACCCAACCCTACCTAACCTAACCTAACCAAACATAACCCATTCTAACCCTACCTAACTCAACCTAACCCAACCTAACCCAATCTAATTAACCCTAGCCCAACCCAACCCAAATTAACCCAACCCAACCCAAACTAACCCAACCTAACTCAAAATTACCCAACCTAATTCAACCTAACCCAACACAACCCAACCCAAACTAATCCAACCTAACCCAAACTTACCAAAACTTACCCAACCTAACCCAAAATCACCCAACGTAATTTAACCTAACCCAACCTAACACAACCTAACCTAACCTTACCCAACCTAACCCAACCTAACCTACCTAACCCAACCTAACCCTACCCCACCTAACCCAACCTAACCCAAATTTACCCAACCTAATTCAACTTTACCCAACCAAACCAAACCAAACCCAACCCAACCTAACCTAACCCAACCTAACCCAACCTAACCAACCTAACCAACCTAACCCAACCTAACCCAACCTAACCCAACCTAACACAACCTAACCTAACCTTACCCAACCTAACCCAACCTAACCTACCTAACCCAACCTAACCCTACCCCACCTAACCCAACCTAACCCAAATTTACCAGACCTAATTCAACTTTACCTAACCCAACCTAACCCAACCTAACCCAAACTAACCAACCTAACCCAACCTAACCCAACATAACACAACCTAACCCAACCTAACCCAACCTAACCCAACCTAACCCAACCTAACCCAACCTAACCCAACCTAACCCAACCTAACCTAACCCAACCTAACCCAACCTAACCCAACCTGACCCAACCTAACCCAACCTAACCAAACCCAACCTAGCCCAACCTAACCCAGCCTAACCCTACCTAATGCAACCCAACCCAACCTAACCCAACGTAACCCAACCTAACCAACCTAACCAACCTAACCCAACCTAACCCAACCTAACCCAACCTAACCCAACCTAACCCAACCTAACCCAACCTAACCCAACCTAACCCAACCTAACCCAACCTATCCCAAACTAACCCAACCTAACCCAACCTAACCCAACCTAACCCAACCTAACGCAACCTAACCCAACCTAACCCAACCTAACCCAACCTAACCCAACCTAACCCAACCTAACCCAACCTAACCCAACCTAACCCAACCTAACCCAACCTAACCCAACCTAACCCAACCTAACCCAACCTAACCCAACCTAACCCAACCTAACCCAACCTAACCCAACCTAACCCAACCGAACCCAACCGAACCCAACCGAACCCAACCGAACCCAACCGAACCCAACCAAACCTAACCGTGTTAATATAATATTTTCCATTATAGAAAATATTCAACCCCCTAAATTAAATTAACATTATTTTATCATACAAATCAACATTTTTTTACTAGCTGACTTCTGAGTCCAACCGAATAATTAGTAAAGAACTTGAAAGAAGTTCTAATTTAAATTTAAACGAGTCAGTAATGAATGATGCATATTAATGCTTTTTCGATCTGCGGGCGTTTTTAACTATAAAAGATGTCAATAATCTTTTAATGTTAAACTTTCTCCTGTAGTGTCAGTCACTGTACACAGAAGGAAACTACTAAGGTAATATTACGTAGGCCTATATTGTTAGAAATGCTTGGTTTTTTTTTTTAGCTGCGTTGTTGAGAAATATGTTTCTTAACGTCTAGTTTTACTTTTACTATTTCAAGACTTCAAAGTATATTAAGTCCACTTTACTCAAAAATGACATTTACATGGTCGTTAAAAAAAAAATCATGAGCTGGTAATAAAAATGTGTACTTTTTAAACATTATAGTATCTTTATTGAATATAGCATAACTTTAGTTAATTTTTTTTCTAATAGTATAAACGTGTCAGAATCGAAAGTAATAAATAAAAAAATATATAAATAAATAAATGAATAAATAAATACATAAATAAATATAATTATAAATAAATAAATAAATAAATAAATAAATATATATATATATATATATATATATATATATATATATATATATATATATATATATATATATATATATATATATATATATATACTATCCAGGTTTTTACAGATCTACTTTGAAAGATTTAAAAATGTTATTGGCTGGAACTCTATTGTTTCTGGCCTTGATGATTATTGAAGCTGATGCTGGCTGCAGCAGATCCATGTATCGGTTTAATCTGGCCAGGGAGGGTCAATCACAATGCAACAGTACGAATGATTTCATCACCGGCTTCTCCAGGAAGGATAGAACAACCGATGACCCTTTGGATTTGTTAGACGAAGTAGAATGCTGTACCAGAAACTCGACATGGACAAACTATACACATACTCTGTACGCTGATTGGTCGACGATGGGCAAACCCAATACCTGGTCTACCTGTCCTGCTGGTTATTTTATGACGGGCTTTTATAGAAGTGACGTCAAGACCGCCATGTTGGGTAACATTCAAGAAGGTAGATGCTCCAGACCAGCTGACCACCCTCCATCCTATGGACAATGCTATGACCATGATATCTCAACCTGTTTTGATAAAAAAGGTTTCTGTAAATGTAACGACACCTACTTTGTTACCGGCATCTATCGTGGTAGCTGTGATAAACTGAACTGCCTTGATAAACTACGATGCTGCAAGGCCGCTGCAGCCCCAGAACAACTGAATGATCTAGCTAAAGTGAAGACCCGCATCATGGACACCACAATGGCTGATATTGCTTTATTTGCAAATTATTTGGGTTATAGCTATTGCCTAGGTTGTAGAGCCGCGAACGTTGGTGAAGACTTTAGGCGAACCGCCGACACATGGGCTGCGGACAAAAGTGCGCGCTGTGTGGGTTTAATGAGCGATAAACGTCTGAGCATGGTCTATGGTAACTGGAGCTTTGCAATAAAAGACATCAAGTATGGAACTCCTGTATCACAAGAATTGACTCCGGAAGCGGTTGATTCTGGTACTATTTATAACAACGACGCAACGGAAGTAACAAAAACTATCGAGCGAGCTGAGACCGTTGTCCGTAGTGTTACACACACCACAACAAGTTCTTGGACAAACAGCCACGAGCTTAATGTCCAGGTGATGTACACAGTAGGGGGTTTTGGAGCGACTGCCGGCTATTCGTTTAATTACCAGACCAGCACGGCTACAACGGATGAAAACAAGAAAGAGCAATCGAAAACATTCACAGTCAGCACATCGAAAACTCTGAAGCCGAAATCTGCTGCTAAATGGAGTCTTCTCATGTCTAAAACCAGAACCTCTGTGGCCTACACGGCCACTGTTATAGTCAAGTTCTCCACCGAACTTCAAGGTTTTCTACGTCTCGAAAACAACTTCCACTCCCAGTATCGCGGCACTAACAACCGACCCACTGTTAACTACCGATTCGGAGACTCCAGCACACCTTTTTACACAGCATTGAAACAGCAAAGCGAAGCCAACTTACAGCCTTGGTTGTGGAGCGACATGATAAACAGGTACCCGACTGTTAAACCTGTAATAAACGATTTGTTGAATGAAAACAGATACGTCTTCAAGATAACTGGCAGGTTCGATGAAGTCATGGGCAAAAGTGCTGATTTCCGCTGGGACGCCGTGAAGCTACGTAAGCGAGCAGCCGTGGCGGATGACCGTAATGTGATACGGCAGAACGCTACTCACATCGCCAAGGCTCTGGCCAACGATGTTCCTCTAGTGAAGTTGGAGCCTCCCAAAGTCGATATCTAAATGAGAAGCCAAGGAAAGATGGTTAAGTCATCTCATTCTGGCCCATAGTAAAACCAACTTTTTCTTTCTCTTAACATTCAATAAAAATTTCTTGAAAATATAATAAGTTGTTTTATTTTCAGTTCATAATTTTCTCACATATAAACACACATTGAAATTTTTTTTTAATGTTTACAATTATTGTCTTGTAAGTAGGAACGTATTTTCATGAGAAATGCAAAAGAAATATTTAAAAAAAAACTACTTGTTATCTTGGTAATACATTTTCAGCATTATATGTATCAATTTTTATGTATATACAATTCTTTAGTATTCCATAGACCTTATCAGTCATTGTATCTGGACACTAATTTTTAGCGCAATTTCCATTCTGGAGAATTGCGTTTATTAACCCGTCATTTCTGGATGTATGAATGTATGAATGAATGGATGTGTGTCCGCAGCTTTAAGTCGTATCTCCTCCTCAACGAAGCAATATCGAGGACTAGTTCCAAAGCAATTATGTTAAGCAAATTACGAGGATGAAAATAGGCCAAAAAAATTCCGGGTTTCTTTCATGGATTTCCCGGAAATGCCAAAAAAAACCTCGACAAAATGCAGTTTTTGGCTTTTATCTCGGCAACCAGACCACTTAGCGACTTGAAACATGTACCAATCGATTCCTGCCATAATTTAGAACAATATTGCCGAAGAAATTTTTCAAAAATATCCTTTCGTTCGGTCACAAAAATTTTTTTGAATTAATTAAAATTTGGACCGAATTAGTAGGCATTTTTATCCAACCACACCACACGCGTCATCACGTTCAATAGCTGCGACATCACGTTCAATGGCTGCGTCATCACGTTCGGTAGCTAGGCGCGCAATGGTTTTTAGTCATGTAACTCTATTGTAAATAAAACATGCAAAATACTGAAAACTTTTTTAATAAAAAACGTTTTAATAACTAACCAATGGTTTTACTAACCCTGCTCTTGATTTACGCTACGACAGAGCTATTTTTAGATAACATAAGGAAATTGCGCTAAAATTGTCACTAGAAAGTGTCAGCTCTAGTACTTACGTGAGTTTTCACATTGAAAATTTAATTTATTAAAACAAAGCTAAATGCAACAAAAAGTTAAATTTGTATCCCAAGTATAACACAAACATAAAGTAAACGAACACCTTAACTAAAAATATAATTATCGGAACCTAAATCGTAACTACACCGGCAAATCGACTTTTATAAACAACTAAATCTTAAATTGCTTAGTATACAAATGTGTCTTTGAGAAACCTAAGTTATTTAATTCAAAATACATGTTTATTCAATTACAATTCAATTACAAGCACAAAAAAAAAATTAGTTTAATTTACAGCCTGCAACTGATGTATTTATTTTCTACTTTTCAATAATTCATAATTTGTGAATTCGACAGTACCAACGCTGCCATTGAAAATATTTCCTTTAAAACACTATCAGTAGCTCGTTAAGGACGATAACCTCCTCCTTTCCCCAACCCCTACCCCACATCCCCCCCCCCCCCCCCCGTGAAAGTAAACTCTTCTTAGTTACCTCCCCTAAGTTTAAAATCGTTTCAATCTAAATTATCTGCCCCTAATAGCCGTCACTAAACCCGGCTCTACGATTGTAAACATTTAGCGTGATACACAACTCACCAGACCATGTAGGGGTGGGGTGGTAGGGAGCGCGCTTACAGCTTGTTTTCTAGCGTCTCCAAGAAGAGAATTATATAAATAGATATATAGATTAGAGCAGATGAAGTAGAGCTCATGTGTTTCAGCGAGAATGTCTAGCTCTATGTCCAGGTAGGAGAGCTGTATGAGCCCGGGGACTTATGACGGGATCAAACCCCGGTTGGGAACTCGCAACTTTCCTTCAACTCACTACTTTGACGACCGGCTGTTGTTAGCCAGCGGTAGGTTTGCTAAAATGTTAATTAAGCGAGGTAACCCGTGAAGAGTTTAGAGAAGAGTTGTTCCCAGTGATGTATGCCATCTGTAACTAATGGCAAAGCTAATACCGGAACGAGCCGAACAATGGCATGGAAAATCAATAGTTTCATCATATAACTTCAGTAAATATTGATTAATTTTAATTAACAACAAGTTGCTACAAAAAGATGTTATAAATTAATAAATAGCTACAAAATTTATATTATGAAAGAAATTATTTATTTTTCAAAACTATAATGTGTTTTCACTCTTTCATGCTGAGCCGTTTGTATAACAGTGAATTTGGATTATAGTAAGTGATTGTATTCCAAGGAACATTCTATGACATAAAATTCTATGAGACAGACTTTTATTTTTTTATCCACTCCTACACCTGTGGCCTCGCTATGTCTTGTGTCACCCGACCTGCGACACCTCATAGTGTCAACCCCCTCCTCCACCCCATGATATATATATATATATATATATATATATATATATATATATATATATATAGAGAGAGAGAGAGAGAGAGAGAGAGAGAGAGAGAGAGAGAGAGCTGCAATTGGTGTCATCCTTCCCCCTAGTGAAAACTCTATGTAAAATTGTTTTCTCTAAAGTTAGCAGATTGATGTCACGGTACCACCCCCTATCCCCTTGTCGAGAGCCTCACTTTGTATTTTAAATTCATTTAACACATTAATCATTTATTGAAAGTGCAAAAAGCACATTTTTTGTGGTGACTCTAGGAAACATTGAACCAGACCTTTAGCTTTGAACTAAAATTTACCTTTAGATTACCAATAAGTTAATGTTTCTAAGGTGCATTCAAATTAATACTCTTTTATTTCCATGTGAGCGCCTTCACAAAACGTAACTCTAGGCCAACTTCACAAAACTTAACTCTAGGCCGCCTTCACAAATTTCTAGACCGCCTTCACAAAACGTAACTCTAGGCCGCCTTCACAAAACGTAACTCTAGACCGCCTTCACAAAACGTAACTCTAGACCGCCTTCACAAAACGTAACTCTAGACCGCCTTCACAAAACGTAACTCTAGACCGCCTTCACAAAACGTAACTCTAGACCGCCTTCACAAAACGTAACTCTAGACCGCCTTCACAAAACGTAAATCTAGGCCGACTTCACAAAACGTAACTCTAGGCCGCCTTCACAAAACGTAACTCTAGGCCGCCTTCACAAAACGTAACTCTAGGCCGCCTTCAGAAAACGTAACTCTAGGCCGATTTCACAAAACGTAAATCTAGGCCGCCTTCACAAAACGTAAATCTAGGCCGCCTTCACAAAACGTAACTCTAGGCCGCAGAACTTGAACAATGGAACAGAGACATTTGTGATTGATATGTTCATGTAGAAGATGTATCGCACTTTTTATAGCTTACCTCCATTCAACTGAAATGCAATAATTTATAGATGTACCTTGATTAAAAGTCGACTTGACCTTTTGAAGTTATCCATATGAAATTATCGAAAACTAAATGAACGTTAAAATGAGCCTTGAAAAAATGTGTAATACATTTGAATGCAGTAGATTTCTTACGTCCATACAAGGCAGACAATACCACCGCTCCCCCTTTACTTCCACAAACAGTATAGGAAACCTCAACACTAACGGTTTGCTCAAGCCAAATTAAGACTGAATTAAGACTCAAGACCCCATTCGTTTGTGCAGCTAGTGTAACATTTTCATAAGTCCAGTCGTGTTCTGTATAGAAGTAGTTTATAACTGTTGAAATTCCTCATGATAAATTTTACTACGAAAAATATAACTCGTTCAGAAGTCTTCTTTATTAATACGCTAGAAACATTAGTACATGTTACGTTTTAAATGTCAGTAAAGTGTGTGTATCGTATATGTGGATATGAGTCCTAGAAGAATTGTAATTTTTCTAAATATTTTATAACGGAGTTTATGAAACACAGGCCAGGGTGGGGCGGGTGGTCTCTCTACCCCAACACCTCCCCGTATCTTTATTTGGATTTCTGACGTGTATATAGCTAGGGTGACTTCATCAGACATTGGACGATTGACAGAATTTACTGACATGGATATAGCTAGGGTGACTTCATCAGACTGTGGACGATTGACAGAATTTACTGACATGGATATAGCTAGGGTGACTTCATCAGACAGTGGACGATTGACAGAATTTACTGACATGGATATAGCTAGGGTGACTTCATCAGACTGTGGACGATTGACAGAATTTACTGACGTGGATATAGCTAGGGTGACTTCATCACACTGTGGACGATTGACAGAATTTACTGACATGGATATAGCTAGGGTGACTTTATCAGACAGTGGACGATTGACAGAATTTACTGACGTGGATATAGCTAGGGTGACTTCATCAGTGGACGATTGACAGAATATCAAAGTGCCAACTGTTAGATAAACAACGTACGTTTGAACGAGATAGCCTTCTAATACCCCTGGCAACTCCGAATAGGCTCTGAAATGTTTATTTTGGTTCCGAAATAAAATTGGGCGTGAACTGTTTGATACCTAAGTATTTGTCCAAGTTACTTTTAGAAGTTTTTCTAGTAGCTTTCATTGTGTTTTTTTTTTTTTATAACAGAAGATTTACTGCTAATTTTCTGACATGATAAAATTAAAAGTTTCAAATCAGTATACACTATATTTAATATTTGTGATTTTAATAATAGAATAAGTTAAACTGCTACATTCACCACAGACGGAACTACAAACAAAACAACAAAACTATTCACATCTACAATGAGAGGAAAAGAGTTTTAATTTGTCACAATTATTCGTTGACGTTACATTTAATTTAGAAACAACCGAAATACATTTTCTTTATAATCTTGATATGACTATTTAATTGAGGCATCTAGTAGAAATTTAGAATTTTAATTTTTTTAGTTTTTCACTGTCGGTTTTGTCTTAAGTCGCGGTGATATTCATTGGAGGAAACTGACCATTCTCAAACATATTTTTCGCATTTTGCAAGGGTACCTCGAGCCAACGCACACTAAGATGTTTGCCAACGATGTCATCAAATTCTCCACTCAGATTGAAGAGGTACAATTGCTCTTCGGCCAGCTGTGGTATTAATTTTTTTGCAGCTGATTTTTTTTTATCCATTTTTCTCCACATCCAGGGAGAAGCGTTGGAATCGTACTCGCGCTTCAGTGCCCTGTAGAAAGGCGTGGAGGAATTACCGAATTGATAGTAAACTGTAAAGGGTACTAATATATGTGGTGGTTGGAACAATTCATGGAAGTTTTTTCCTTCCCCATCAAGCAGTCCTTGTATTTTTATACTAAACTTGGCCAGGATCGTCGCGGTGTACGGGAGTAGGGTTCGAGTTTTGGATAAAACACGTTCCCACCTAGCCGCGCTGTGGGGCTTCAACGTCCAGGTCGACACGACAGGGAACTCCTTGCTCTGTCTGCTTTTTGTTTCATCGGTAAACTCCGTGAAGGCCTCATCCCGGAACGTGTACGAAGCGGTGTTTTTGTTCGGTCCGGCAGGCGGGGGTGTGTACTTCAGATAGATCCCCAGCTTCCACATCTCCTTAAATTTGTTCTTTGTGTTGGTCACTTGCCGGGTGACTGTTGTCGAGAAGTTGAGGGTCACAGTCTTGGGCGTGTTCTCGTTGTTGATGATGTACCCCGTGCTGAGTATTTCTGCCGGGAGCTCCTGTGTAACAAAGTTCCCGTAGCTCATGCTGTGTATTTCATAATGCCAGTCCGTGTAGTTCAAGACGAGCAGGTCTTTTACCAGATCCCGATCTTTGCAATACTCGTCATCGGCGTACCATCGGGTACCCCTGGCGTGGAAATCTTCCCCTGGATTTTGCGCCACACAGCTTTTACAATTTTTGTACCCCAACATGGCGGCTAATTCTCCCGTGCGATGGAGGGTTAAATCCATCATGCGTCTGGTTAGATCGTGTTCAGCGGTCAAGGCCTCTGGCTCATCTGCCATCCTACAGCATTTGATTTCCTCCAAACAGTGCAGCTCATCACAGTACGACTTGTAGATACCGGTCATGTAAGTCCCTGCATCACAAGCACACAGGTTCCTTTTGTTGAAGCAAGTATCTATTTTTACAGTGTAACATCTCCCATAATGATACGGATGGTCACTCGGCTTAGTACATCGTCCATAGGTAATACTGCTAAGCTTATGCTTTCCGTTCCTCTTTAGCCCGTGAAGAAAGTACCCATTCGGACATTTGGCCCACGTAAAGGCAGGTTTGAGTTCATCAGCCCAAGGAATGTAACGAACAACGATTCCTGAATCGATCCAGCGCTTCGACCACTTACAGCATTTGACTTTCTGCAGCCGGTCCGTGTCGTCATGGTACCAGTTCCGTAAGCCGATTCTGCTGAACCCAACGATATTATCGTAAAGTCGATCACACCGAGAAAGACCTTTTCGTTTGCTAAAGCTGACTGACCAGTCGGAGTATTCGCAGCACAGCACAGCTGCTACAGCCGCAGCTAAAAATAGAATCAGCCGGTGTGTACCCATGCTGCTTGTAACAAGTGAACACCCAGGGTAGCTGAAAGATAGAAATACATTTTTGTAGGGGTTGGGATTTCTGCTTTAACTCATTTTTAATTCAAATACTGATTTTAAACTACTCCAAAATATCCTAATACAAGACTAGAATACAAGAAACATAACATGTATCTAGGGCAGTTACAACCCCCCCCCCCCCCCCCGAAAGAATCAGAAACTTGTAAAGGTGAATACGAAATATAAAAATGGGCAAACGAAAAAAATGCAGACAAAGAAATTCATTGTAAAAGTACAGTTTCATTTGTAAAAGTTTTTATATTATGCTATCTTTCCCATTTGATCCCACTTAACTAACTACTTTAAATTAGTTTGTTTACTTTTAATCCAAGCGTCCGATTTCTAAAGAAAGTTGCCTGTGTTTTACACCAATCTTCAATGCGTATAAATTTTGTTATAATAAGAGACTAATTACAATAAAAAAACAGCCATAAAACAAACAATATCAATATTAGAAAGTATAGGAAAAGAAAACCATATAGATTAATTAAAATAATATATATATATATATATATATATATATATATATATATATATATATATATATATATAACACAAGAAAAAAATCAATGTGTTTTGTGATACTGTTAGATAAAGTAAAGGTCAGCGTTTGCTTCACACATTTTCCCCCGGGGTGGGGATACATTCTTAGAGGGGGCAGGAAAACTTAAATTTCCAATTTCATTAAGGTGGCGTGGGGGGGGGGGGGATACTGTACAAAGTTGTTCTCAGTCACGAATCTATGAAATCTTCAAAACTAAAACGCCATTTGAGACGAGTCGTTCGGAGCACACCAAAAAATATATGGAGTTCTTTCGTCGGTAAGAAGCTAGTTGCAAACGCCAGAGACTTAATCGAACAGGAAGTTTTCACCAGCATTAGTGCAAGCATCAAATGAAGTCGCGATACAAAATGCCAATAAATAAAAAAAAAAGACAATAGGAGAAAATATCAAACTCTGCATGTACGTAAATGTTAAATAACACATTTTTATTGAAATTAAGCTTTCACCATTGTTTGCTTTTCAAGTTGATAAATCAACAGACGTGAGTTCGTGTTCGCAGTTGCTGGTCTGTGTCTATATTCATGCGGATGATTGCAAAGAAGAGTTGCTCTTTTGTGAAGATAGCATGTAGAAAATAAACACGTTTTTTGAAACCGGGTGATTAAAATGGGTTAAAACTGCTGTGGGGGTTTATACGGATGGTGCGCCATGTATGTTTAGGTCAAAATCGGGCTTTCAGAAAACAGAAAAGATTTAGCTCCCTAACCACTGCCCTAACCAATCGACATCAAGAGTCCATTGCTAGTATAAGTCGTAAATTATATAAAATCTGGAGCCTTCAAAGAACTAAGCAAAGACATGAATAAAGATCACGAGGTTCTGCTCTTCTACACTACAGACGAAATGTTGTAAAATGTGTTTTTGAATTGAAATCTGAAATCAAATTGTTCTTGAAAGTGCAAAGGAAACAAGACTTTTTGGTATACTTAAAACGACATAGAGTGGTTGGAGAGAGTATCATACCTAGCAGATGTGTTTGAACATCAAGATAAGCTTAACCTGAAGCTTCAGGGAAAACGAACGAATATTATAACTTTCCATGATAATCTCGGGGCATTTTTATCAAAACTGCAAAATCGGTAAAGAAAATAAATCTTGGAAATATTGTAAATTTGTGAAACTCTGCGGAGTGGTAGATGAATCTGATTGTAAGATAATTAAAAATTGAAAGAAGCGATTTCTGGGCATCTTGAATCTCTTGAAAACGAACTGCATCGCTATTTCTCTGAGCTGAAAAAAGAATCTGCATTGACGCATTACCCATTCTCTTCTTCCCTTGATGTTGCCAGCATTCCGATGAATTACAAGATGAATTCTTTGATTTGCAGAATGATTCCGAGTAAGATGAAAAACTGCAGACACAATTTTGGTGTAGTATTCACCATTCATACCCACACGTAAAATTGATTGACTTTTCGAAAATATATATATTCAACACTATTCTTCGATTAAAAACAAAATTAAGATAATTATAATGACATAGTTTGGCGTTAACAAAAATTTGTTTTAATTAAAAACTTAACCACGAAGGTTTAGTGAATAGTATGCAATTTTACTAATGCTAGTAAAACAGTTATCAATAGTAGTTCATATTGAAAGTCTACTAGAAAATCTTATTTTAGTGCTTATTAATGTCCATACTAATTTCGGTTTTTTAATTCTATGGGGGTCGCGGGTCACTTACTTTTTTATAAAAGGGGGTCGCCACTCGAAAAAGGTTGGGAACCACTGATCTAATAGATAAATACAATGCAACCATACTGGTGACACGTTGCTAGTGACACGTTACACGTTGCACACAAAAGATGGAAAAGCACATTTTTTTTTCTGAAACTTTGTTCACTATACATACATAATGATAAATGAATATTACACTATAAACGTTTTTTAAAGGCACAATTTAAAAAAAAAAACGCTCCAATCTAATTAAAAACGTTTGTTACAAGATTTTATTTAACTGGGTGTCTCCAACGTTCTTCGTATGACACGTTTGTGTGGCCCGAAACAGAATAAAGACATTTCACTCACTATCTACCTGATTTGTTTTCTCATACTTGTCGTAAGCCTTCACACGATAATAAAGACATTTCACTCACTATCTACCTGATTTTTTTTCTCAAACTTGTCGTAAGCCTTCACACGATAATAAAGACATTTCACTCACTATCTACCTGATTTTTTTTTCTCAAACTTGTCGTAAGCCTTCACACGATAATAAAGACATTTCACTCACTATCTACCTGATTTTTTTTTCTCAAACTTGTCGTAAGCCTATACACGACGACTTTGTAATGAGACAGCAAATGCACCACTATATTATGTGCTTTAAAATATCTCAACCGAGATTTTAAACAAAGTGAATCGTCTAAAAAAAACAGTGTAGTTCTTTTACACTACTACCTGCGTATCAACAAAATGTAATCAATATAAGAAAGACAAAAGCAATCGAAAACTTGCTAGCAGTGTAGACTTACCAAATGGCGTCATTTCAACCAGTCAAATGCTTTTCGTTATCGGTAATGTTGTGGATTTAAAGGCGTGTCTCGACTCAGGAGCCAATCAAATTACATGGTGAATATAATACATGACGTACCCATATATATATATATATATATATATATATATATATATATATATATATATATATATATATATATATATATAAAAGCCTATATGAGCTCGACTGCTGAGCCAAAAGTCTCGAGTTTGAATGCGGGTTCAAGTCAGTACAATTTCTCTGAATCCGCCCAGCTCTGATTGATACTTAACCCACCCCCGTCTACACCTAATCGATCTTCGCCTTACAAAATGTTGTGGCCTCGCAGACGACGTTGATCCAACTCTTACTTTCCCGAGTTCTTGGAAAAACGTAACTCTACTTCACCTGCATCAAGGACCGTGGATTTTGAATGGGTACTTTGCCTACTTGTACTTTTGTAATTGTTGAGATAAAATGAAATAAACGAACTAAATTTAGAAAATCTAGTTCTAATGAGACAGATTCAATTGGAGAGAGATGTCTATAACAGACTGAGTCCATAGATTTGCTACTACAGCTCTTTGACTCTCAAGAGCCACGTAGGAATCAGCCACATAAAAGGTTAAAGTCAGACACATAACAGGTACAAATCAGGCAAATAACGGGTACAAATCAGGCACATAACGGGTACAAATCACGCAAATAATGGGTACAAATCAGGCAAATAACGGGTACAAATCAGGCAAATAACGGGTACAAATCAGGCAAATAACGGGTACAAATCACGCAAATAATGGGTACAAATCAGGCAAATAACGGGTACAAATCAGGCACATAACGGGTACAAATCAGGCAAATAACGGGTACAAATCAGGCAAATAACGGGTACAAATCAGGCACATAATGGGTACAAATCAGGCACATAACGAGTACAAATCAGGCAAATAACGGGTATAAATCAGGCAAATAACGGGTACAAATCAGGCACATAACGAGTACAAATCAGGCAAATAACGGGTACAAATCAGGCACATAACAGGTACAAATCAGGGACATAACGGGTACAATTCAGGCACATAACTGGTACAAATCTAGCGCTTCTGTACTATTATATTTCTAGTTCTTGCTTTCGACAACGTCATCTATTGATTTTTTTAGAACAAACCGATTGTTATTTCAATACATTTCTAAATAATTGAATTACAACATCAGTATTAGGGAAAAGAATAGTGTATGTAAATCTCGAACTGTTGTTCGGTAATTCTATTGGAGTTTTAATTAAATATGTGTCCAATATCCACCTCGCTATGTATTTCCATTTATATTTGTAATTTTAAGTAATTAATGAACTAGTATAGAATGAGTTCAATGCGGATTTTTAAGGATTATGGCTCTAATCCTATGTGTAATTTATTAGGCCTAACGATAATACAATTCAGTGTTACTGAAGCTATACTTCTGAACGTGTGGTTAGATAATTTAATTAACATATAGCATCTGTTGCATAAGGTTGTAAGAGAAGTATCCGCGGGTAGACATCTACATGAGCTGTTCTGGTATTTTACATATTTATAATTGAATTCAATATGTGTTCACTAAAACATACCGACTGCCATACATACATACATACGTACCTCCACACAAACATACTGACTTACATACGTACCTCCACACAAACATACTGACTTACATACGTACTTCCACACAAACATACAGAGACTCATACATACCTCCACACTAACACACAGATATACATACACGTACATACATACCTCAACACAAATATACAAACACAAACACATAAATTTTCACATACATACCTCCACACTAACATACAGATAACATACAGATACACATACATACATACCTCAACACAAATATACATACATAACTTTTCACATACATACCTTCACACTACAGAACACATGCATACCTCCACTTAAACATACTAACATACACACATAACTTCACACAAACATATAGTCACACATACATACATAACTTCACACAAACTTACTGACACTTAATACCTCAATACAAACATACAGACACACATACATACATACCTCCATATTAACCTACAGACACACATTCATACATACATACCTCCACACTAACATACAGACACACATTCATACATACATACCTCCATACTAACATACAGACACACATTCATACATACATACCTCCATACTAACATGCAGACACACATACATACATACATACCTCCACACTAACATACAGATACACATACATACCTCCACACAAACGACCAGAAGTAAGACTTAAAGCAAAAATACAAAACAACTGAAGAGTTTAATAAAACCATATTATCCTACTGTGTCGTATTCAACGAAATATGAAAAAAAGATGACTAATACTTCAGTCTTTAGTTTAACAAACTCATTTGATATTTTGGCACTATGTTACTATGTCATCTCACATTAATTTCGTCAACAAAATTTTCGTATTCATTTTACCTCTATGCAGAGTTTTGTTCAGACAGGTAACCTGCCCATTACAGATCATATTGCGGATGAAATAAGTTGTTTGGCAAGTGCAGTAGAAGAAGGGAAGAACCGATCAAACACTTTGGCGATGGGTGACGTGCATGGTATGAAAATTGTTGCGGGAAAACACACAAAATTAAAACATTAAAATTGTTGCGGGAAAACACACACAATTAAAACATTAAAGTTGTTGCGGGAAAACACACACAATTAAAACATTAAAATTGTTGCGGGAAAACACATACAATTAAAACATTAAAATTGTTGCGGGAAAACACAATTAAAACATTCGGCAGGTTTACCTGTAACATCAGTGTATGAAATGGACGTTAAAGTATGAGAGAAAAATGTAAATATCCAACAAGCCTGATAAAGGGATGCTGTTCAATGAATGAGCATTGTATAGCGTAATGTAACCTAGCTCTAACTAAATATGCTACAAATAGACCGAAAATATAGCTTAATGTAATCTAGCTCTAGCTAAATATGCTACAAATAGACCAAAAATATAACTTAATGTAATCTAGCTCTAGCTAAATATGCTACAAATAGACCAACGTATACCCTAATGTAGCCTAGCTCAGTCTAAATATTCTAAATAGACCAACAAATAGTTGAATGTAGCCAGACAAAGCTAAATGTGCTACAAATAAACAAACGTGTAGCTTTAATGTAGCCTAACTAAAGCCAAAACTATGCGTCAAAAAGAACACATAACGTAGAACTCCGACTGTTATTGTTAATCTCGAGAACACATCAAGTCTTTCTACCTTGAAGATGTCCAATCCGGCACAGTTCAACAATCCATTATTTACAGACAACTCAAATAACAAACTCAACTAATACAAGGTATTCAATTAATTTTACTTTCTCGTATACGAAGTAGGCCTATAGAGGGAATATTGTAATCGTGCAAAAAAAAAAGTCGAGATTTTTAAAGATCTAGAAGTTTTATACCTCCCTGAGTCGGAAAAACATAGTTTAGCAGTTGTGTCCGTATGTCTGTGTGTGTGTGTGTCTGTGTGTGTTTGCTTGTATGTCTGTAAACACGAAAACTTCAGTACCGTTACAGCTAGGTTGATGAAATTCCATATATAAGTATTATATCAAATTTAAAGTTTCGTATCAACTTTTCAGCGAATTCAAACAAACGGAAGTGGAACTTATCTTTCTTTTAATTTTTCAAAAGCCTATAATTTGAGTACTGTTTCAGATAGATAAATGACATTTCATGTAAGTAAAACTAATCCTCTGCTTTCTGTCAAAATTTGAGTTATTTCCGTTGATCGGAAGTAGTAATTTATGCTATTTTCGATTTCTAAAAAAAAAAACGCGTGTGAATTTATAAAGTACTAAAATATTCCGCACTTTCATACACATTTTGTTTAGCGCTCACTTGGTGCGCAATTCTTTTTTCTACGAGATCATATTATATTTTCAAAAGTTTAAGAAATCAAAAATGGATTAAAAATATTATCTATATCCTGAGTTGCCATCCCCCGCAGTAATAAAAAAGAATATTCGAGAAAGTTTATGGAAGATCACTCCCGGTTTTTATTTTCCCTATAACTTAGGAAGACTAATAATTATGCTACCTGCATTTTTTTTTCAGAACCGCTAAAGACGAAACGTTTAGAAAAATTAATAAATATATTGATTGTATCAAACAAGCATTACCTAGTTGCGGTGGGCGTAGCTAAGTTACATGAGTAACAGCATTTGGGTGAGAGGCTAGGGCTAAAAATAATAGCAGTAATATTTCAAAGACATTTTTATAGAGCCAGCTTGTATTGTATCAGGTAAGGTACGGCTAATCTATTTAAAGCATGCTGGGGCCACCTTGAAATAGGCTCGGTGTATGAGTCATGTTTTAATGTGTGCATCTTAATTTATCGTATGAATAACTAATCTTTTATTGAAATGTTAAAGATATTTCGTTGTTAACGGTTGACTTCAATTATACTATGCGAATTAATACAATATTATTACAGTATACATGCAGCCAAGTTTGGCTAGTTAGGCAAGCGAGTTTTTTAGAATAAAATTTGTTCTAACTATGAAATTTTTCACAAGTTTTTCTTTTGATTGCAAACATGAACTCATCATTGTTCCTTGTCTTGGTAATATGTGCTTGTAAGTATTGGACGTTAGTCAACACAGCTAATATTTTTGTAGCTTTTTTGTGATAAGTTGTGCATTACTAATTATGTATTATAATTCTTGTAACGGACACCAATCTATCCGCCAGATAGTTGTTGAACGCTCCCGGATTCGTTTAACTGATTACACACAGATGGCGACAAGCCAAAATAAAAGAAAGTTAACACACTAGTTCGCTAGGACTCGTAATTGATGTCTAGGGGAAACACTAGAGAAACTACTGATGCCAACAATACATTTAATCTGCATATAACTTGCAATGAGTGTACAAAGTCGTAGCAGAACACTAGATTTATACAGGAATAAAATAGATTTACAGAATGAACAAAACCCAACTTACAATGTGTGGGAAATAATAATATGATACACTATCACAGATTTTAACACTTCAGAAAAATCACCACAGTTTACACAACGCTGCTATAAGCATAAAGAATTACTTAACCACAAGTAATATAATAATATGCTACTTAAACAACTTAGTACTACACGGCAACACACAGGGCTTATGTCTCTCAACGACGTTTGGTCAATGAACTGCCTCGAGACGCCTGTCGCAGTCTATTTATAGACTTAGGCAACATGGAAGGTCACCTTCAAATCATAAGGCCATTGGTTGGGATGGTCATCTGGTCTGAATCAATCAATCATTTCTTGATGGAAAATCTCTGAGTCTAAGACTCTCTTAGTAAGACAGCGGAAAAAACCGGTCATTGTACCACAGACCATATAAGGTATTAAATCAAAATGTAAAAATAAACATTACCAGACCTAAGTAGGTCACATTCTCGTAATTTACAAGTTTGGGGTATTGTTATTTTTCTCGCAAGTGTAAACGCCGTGGCATGTCGACTTTAAGCCTTAAAGTTCAAAGCCCATTGCCTTAGCTAGTTGGTATAAAATCGCTCTATGATTATGTAAAGCGGTACAATTTACTTTATATATAGCTTATTCTGTCATCCGCTTCCCCTGATAATCTGATACAATGAATGTAGTACATGTCCAGAAAGTAACAAAAATAGACCTCCACGCATGCATTTAAATTAAAATGTATTCATATTAATGTGTGGAAAATAAGCTGCTGGACAGTTTAAAGTAAATCTCTGACTATTTTTTTAACGGTGTGAAGTTTAGTTGAGGATAGAGATTTGGAGTATGTACCTGGTATTTTAATTTGTTATCAAGCTATCCTACATGCTTGGTAAAGTTTATAAGAATATCGATGTCTTATTGACTCTTGAACTCATTGATATGTCAAACAGCTTACGGAAAGACCGATGTAGACACGAGCTGTTCAAATAGGTGTGCGTCTAGTGCGAAGGACCCGGTGTGTGGCAGTGACGGAAAAACCTACGAAAACCTCTGTACCCTTAGATTCAAAAACTGCCACAACAGTGTCGAGAACCAGATCACCGTGAAGTACAGGTCCAGGTGTATGACTAGCGAGGACTGCATAAAGCCATGTGACGAGTGGGGCACGCCAGTATGTGGCACCGACGGTAAGACATACGCCAGTGAGTGCGTTCTAGAGAACTCGAACTGCTACAGGATACACCAGACTCCTGTACAGGTGGAGTACCTGGGTAAATGCAAGTGTGACTTAGCTTGCACCAAGGAACAGGAGCCAGTCTGTGCTTCTGATGGGGGCACGTACACCAACATCTGCGAGATGGAAGTCGTTAGTTGTCTGAAACCTGACCTAAACATCCGCCTCAATCACACAGGACGTTGCAAGAACAATTGCCAAAATATGGAATGCGAGACGCTTCGGATTCAAGTGTGCGGAAGCGACGGCAAGACATACGCTAACAGCTGCGCTCTGAAGATGTCAAACTGCGGCAAGATAGCAGCTACCCAGGTCTCTTTCGTAAGAAATGGAGCGTGCGAGTGAATATAAAGAATTTAAATCAGTCATTAAAGGCATTGTTGATGAAACAATTTCTGAAAAATAAATTTCCCTATCCAAAAATAAATGTGTACAGTTTTAATTTCTTGTCTACAACAAAATTTATAAATAAAAATTGCTCACCAAACCCTTATATATATATATATATATATATATATATATATATATATATATATATATATATATATATATATATATATATATATGTATATATATATAGTAACCTCAGTTGATGTTTTATGCGTCTGAATTACGAAACAGAAATTCCACCTACAGAAATCGTTCCGAAAATAGAAGGACATCATTATTCAGAATGTAATATATACATTCGGACAGGTTTTTACGAGCTCCCTCTCCCCCCCCCCCCCCCCCCCCCCACCTCTCCCCGCTCCTATTTATGCTCTAATCGTTTCAGCCACCAATGTTTTTCCCCGCATAAGATTTTGAGCACAACAGAATCTCATCAGTAAAAGCTTCTCCCAGACCTGAAGGGCGATACCGAATGTGCCTATACGGCCTTAAAACGGCCCAGATGTTACCCGCCATATCATTGTGCACTGTTGTCGACTTTGACTACAAACCAATTACTGTTTCACCTGCTTCACACTTGTATTTGGCGAAATTTACCAAGCATAACGTATTTTAAATAAAAATAAGTAGATTGATTTTGTCAGCACCTAAATAATTTCAAATCAAGATACGCGTATCATCTAAATGATAATGCAGCCAGAATGATAAACTAACATTACATCAAACAGCCACAAAGACAGACTAACATTACATCAAACAGCCAGAAACAGACAAACATTACATCAAACAGCCAGAAACAGACAAACATTACATCAAACAGCCAGAAACAGACAAACATTACATCAAACAGCCAGAAACAGACAAACATTACATCAAACAGCCAGAAACAAACATTACATCGAACACTTTAATTAATTAATGATATAGATAAACAGTGAACTGGTCTGAAGATTAGACACATTTATTGTATGATTAACTACTAAGTAGTTGCTTAAGTTGTAAACTTCTGAGGTTTTCCATAATCCAAGCTCGAGTCAAAAAATAAATTACCTGGGAATCTGATAATTATATTAATTTTTCATGACACTCTCACACTAAAAAAGGCGATACAATACGGAAGTGTTGCTGTTTTCGTTTCACATTATTTACGGTCCTACACTACGTATATTATAAATAAATAGATCTCTAGATCAAGATCTAGAAGTCTAGATCTAAGTATAGATCTAGATCTAGTAAGTAAGTCTAGAATCAAGTTGTAAATAAATAATCGAAATCTCTAGATTTAGAATCTAGATTCTAGATCTAGAAAAAGTAAAAATTAAATCAGTAGCACTTCCAGGTGTTGAATTTTATTAGAGATGAAATCTCACTGGTATCTAGATCTAGATTTGATTTAGATCTAGATTCTAGATCTAGATCTAGATCTGGTAATCTATCGTTTTGGTTACGTAAAATCGCCCGCGACTAGTATTGTAAAAAAAATTCATAAAAAACGTTTTAATAACAAGCTTTTATGTAATGATGCACTAAAAAGTAGAAAATAAATTATAGACTACTAGATCTAGATCTAGGCCTATTTAAATAACTATAAATAAAGAAAAGCGTGGGTCACTTTAGACTTTAGTATCTATTGGATACCTTTACTAATGTTAAGGAAGACACCCACGCTTTTCTTTATAGTTATTTAAATAGTAGTCTATAATTTATTTTCTACTTTTTAGTGCATCATTACATAAAAGCTTGTTATTAAAACGTTTTTTATGAATTTTTTTTCAGTACTTTACATGTTTTATTTACAATAGAGTTACATGACTAAAAACCATTGCGCGCCTACTGAACATCACGTTCAGTAGGCGCGATGGTTTTTGAACGCAGCCATTACGTGATGGCGCAGCTATTGAAGGTGATGACGCGTGTGGTGTGGTTGGCTAGACATGCCTACTAATTCGGGCCAAATTTTAATTAATTCATAAAAAATTAATTAGGCATCCAATTAAGTCAAATTTAGATTCAGATTGCATTGTCTTCATGTCTTGACCCACGTGCCAACTGTGAATCGTATCGGTCAAGTAGAACTGTCCGAATTTTAACTCCTGCGTTTCCATCTAGACTGACGACAGACTGTCGACAGAGGAAGTGAGTTAAATAAAAGCTTGTAAAAACAGGTGACTCCTTACATTTTAATAATTATTTCACATTTTGAGGAGGATTTATGTTTTGAAAATTACAAAAATGTTTCCTTGTTTCATTTATGTACCTGTTTTTAAACAATTGAATTAAAACTTTTCAGTAATAAATGAACACCAGCGATGTTTCCAACAGATGCAACCATGGTCATTTACTATAGCAGCCATCTTGTTAGTTATATTTTTATAGACTTATAGCGCGAGATTCAGGCGGAAGTCACTCTATTTTACAAATGGCTGCTGTTTATATAGCAAATCTTGCTTGCAGACACTGCTGTTTAAAGTTAATTTCTGGCCTTTATTAATATATTTAGCCTCATATAAATCCTCATCAACATGTGAAATAAATATTAAAATTTAAGGAGTCACCTGTTTTTCACATTACAAATTGCGGGCGATTTTACGTACCCAAAACAATAGATTACCAACTTTCTTTACTAAACACTAAACTACAGTCATGTAAACAGAAACACTGAGTAAGACTAATAAATAATAAACTTTACACTAAACTGTTACTACTTATACTTAGTACTAGTACTATGTATACACTGTGACTGTGCTACAACTGTTAGATCTATTCTAGATTCTAGTAGGAGGGAGTCAAGCAAAGTTTTTTTTTTTTTTGTTAGGCTCATTTCTAAAATTATTTTAAGTAGATCTAGATCTAGAATCTAGGCCTACTAACTTAACTAACTAGATAAAGATATCTATATACTATAGGCCCTATCTATATACTATATAGTTAATAGTATATACTAACTTTATAGTATATAGATTCTAGATAGAAATCTAGATCTAGTTTAAGTTAGTTCTAGTTAGTTAAGTTAGTAGGCCTAGATTCTAGATCACAGTGTATACTGTATACTAGATCTAGAATCTAGATCTAGTTGTGTATGCCTACAGACTACATGGTAAAACTCCATTTGGATGATTATAGATACCGGTGTCCAAAATAGGAATCTTCTTTAAAAAATGGGTGTTGGGTTGTTAGTAGTAGTATTGCAATCTTGGCTAACTTTATGGTTAGTAATTTTGGTTTGGGGTTAGGGACAGGGATAGCATTGACATTAGCCAGCCATGTGTTTATTTAGTTAACTACCAGTAACCTAACAATTTTTAAAGATTGTGATTGAAAATGCTTACTTTTTCCTTCTTCAACCTATCCGATGTGGTAGAGTCAACAGTGTGCCGGCTGTAGACTGTTGTATATAGACCCAGAGTTCCGAGTTCGAACCAAAGTCAACATGTCCGGTACTGGTGTTTTTTTTTTACATTTTATTTATTTCATATTGAAAATATGACGTGTGATTCTTTTTTTTCCTAAAGCATACGTCATAGAATGAACACAAGTTCATGAGATCATCTGTGTCTTCACTTCTCTCTTCCTCCCCCCCCCCTCCCTCCCTCCATCAAGCAAATTGAAATTTTTTTTTAAGTTCACATAGGATAAATAATATAGACTTAGCTATATGCTTTATAGCTGTAAAAACAATTTACTTTACTAAAGGACAGTTTGATTTAGCTAGATTGCTGCTAAATCTAGGACTATCATCTGACCCACTACTGTTTTTTTTTAAAAGTACTAGACTAGATCTAGATTCTTAGGTGTTGAAATATACTTAAACTAGATCTAGATCTATGTCAACATTAAATTGCTACCACGAAAAAAAAAATCGGGCAGTCGTGATTTTTTTTTTAAATTGCGTGCCACCTAGATTAAAGATTAAGCCCAACGCTGAGCAAATCGCGCAAAGGTGGCATTACGCGCAACGCAGAACGAACCGCGCAAAGGCGGCCTATTATTTTATGAATGTGTTTTAATTAGAAAAGGTAAAAAAATATTATAAATAAGCATCACAGAACCAATAAAATAGTGTGCGATTGTGGGCGGGAGAAAAATCCCTACATGGTCAAGGGTTCACCATGAGTTTAAATTGACTTTAATTATCAGCATATGTCATAGCTTAAGCCTTAGAGTCATTTTGAGTTAATGTAAGTTAATTTCATGCTGAAATTATGCGTTTCTACTTTACCCATCGCCAAGAAAATCTTAACTGACACGAAGAACATATTTTCAAGAAGAAAAAAGTTAAATCTAAATAAATAGTACACATTCAATATTCAAAACTAAACCAAAAATTCATAAAGAAATAGGCAGTGATTTCCTAATGTTTTTGTGTGTTTCGGTTGTGTTTATAATACTGGAGGTGAAAGTGAAGCGGTTATACTTATAAGTTTATAAGTGAAGTTATGGCTGCGGCAATTCATAGTTCACAATGAATAGAATTCAGAGCAAGGCATTTTTTTCCCCTTAAAAATTAGGCTCCTCAAGTAGTAATTGTTATTACATTAACTGCATTTATAAATCATTTATTGATTCATTGTTATTTAAATCATCATTCTTTTATAACTAGCATATCCATCCCTGTGCGGAGAAAGAAGAAAGTCTGACGAGATATATGAGAAGGGTTTTACCAATCCTATGTTCTTAGACGCTCACAACAAATTTTTTTGATATACCTTATATAGAGAAGAATCGCACCCTCCAGGGGCGCCATTCTTGCAAACTTAAAAAAGATTGTTTTACAGACGGCGTGGTCGAGTTGGTAAAGCTCATGGTTGCTAAACCGAAAAGTCTCGAGTTCGAACCCTCGGGCAGATGAGGCTCGTCAGCTGGGGACAGCCACTCTTCTAGGAGAGACAACTCCAAAATTAAACAACTGCTGCGTTGTAGTTTGTTCTTGGTTGGACAAAGGCTATGGAAGCAAATCCAAAAAGAAAAGCAGGCTGAAATCGGAGTCAATGGCCTCAATGGCGCATAACCAGTTGACACGTAATCCTTAATTGTGATGGAAGCATGGTCAAGTCGGCAAAGCTCATGGTTGATAATTTTGAAAAAAAAAAGTCTCGAGTTCAAACCCTCTGGCAGATAAGGCTCGATCCCTCCCAACACTGAAAATTGAGAACGAAGAAGAAGAAGACAGAAACCTCCCCTGGAGTATTCTCATCAGCTCCCCAAACTTTCATGGCACTCGGATGAACTGTGTCAAGCCACATCCGACTTATTTTTTTTTTACATACCGTATAAAGAGAAAATCCCGCCCTTGCAAAATTAAAAGAGATTATTTGCAGAAACCTCCCCTGGAGTGTTCTTATCAACTTCTTAAAGTTTCATAGCACTCGGATGAATGGTGTCGGACTGCATTCGACTTTTATTTTTTATATACTGTATATAGAGAAAAAACAAATCGCGCCTGATGAAAGTTGTAGTAATGCATAAAAGACAGACAAACAAACAAACAGACACACACACACATACATTGCTTCTTATAGACATAGATTATTACCTTTATGTTTAATTTTTTATCAAAATTTTGTTATTCTTTTGTACAGGTGCTCGTAATATGAAAAAAAATGTGATAAATATTCCACTTGAGAAAAAAGTCAACTTAGTTCATTGAAATGGAATCTATAAGAAACATGGCTGAGATAGAACTTCCTATGACATCCGATGTTAAGCTAGAACCTTTAGAATCTGAGGAAACTGAAGAGGAGTGGAGTGATGATGAGGAACTGTCATCCTGTAAAGTTACGTTTGCGTCAGTCGTTGATCCAGAGATTCCGGAGTCCTCATCCTACAGCCATTTATCTAACAAACTAGGTGGATACTCATTCAGTTCTGATGTGGAACAAAACAACAGTTTACATGAAAAAAAAAGTGTAATTGATTATAGTAAATTATTCAAGTTTGGTCTGCATGCTGATGATAAGTCTAGTATATCACAAGGGGTTAGCCATAATACTAGCATAGACATAGCAAAAGAAGGCCCCTTCAAGTGTGATTTCTGTGATAAAGAATTTACTCATAGTGTCAGCCTCAAAGTGCACCTGCGCAAACATGCAGCAGAGGACCCTTTTCTGTCTAAAACCAGCAGCGTTGCTCTCCCTTTAGAATTTCCAACCAATGAGAAGAAGGAGATAGAGCCCAAGCTCATCCTAGCTAGCATCCCCGCCAGTAGCTCCAGCTTTGAGATGACGGAGTACCGGAACATGTGGAAGTTCCTGTTCCCCTGTGACATCTGCAGCATGAAGTTCACCAAGCACTACAAGCTGGTCTCCCACAGGAGGATACACACGGGGGAGAAGCCCTACATCTGCGGCAAGTGTGGCAAAGGCTTCAGGGAGAATCAGTACCTTAAAAGGCATTACCGCAAACACACGGGAGAGAAACCGTACGAGTGCAAGTTTTGCAGCATGACATTCACGCATCGCTCCAACTTTCAAGTTCATGAAAGAACCCACACTGGAGAAAAGCTGTACAAGTGTGACATTTGTGGGATGTCATTCAGTCAGAGCTGTTCCCTGAAGCTGCACTTGAAGAGGCACACAGATGAGAAATCTTTTGCTTGTAAGTTGCTTGTTTGGTATACCGTCCAGTTGTATAATTGGCCTCTTTTTTTGTATAGCTGAGTGCTTGAACAACACTCATACCTTAACCTTATGACCTGCAGTTTTAAAGTTTGGTTATGCTAAAATAATTTTGGTTATGCTAAAATAATTTTGGTTATGCTAAAATAATTGTGGTTATGCTAAAATAATTTTGGTTATGCTAAAATAATTGTGGTTATGCTAAAATAATTTTGGTTATGCTAAAATAATTTTGGTTATGCTAAAATAATTTTGGTTATGCTAAAATAATTGTGGTTATGCTAAAATAATTTTGGTTATGCTAAAATAATTTTGGTTTGCTAAAATAATTTTGGTTATGCTAAAATAATTTTGGTTATGCTAAAATAATTGTGGTTATGCTAAAATAATTTTGGTTATGCTAAAATAATTTTGGTTATGCTAAAATAATTTTGGTTATGCTAAAATAATTGTGGTTATGCTAAAATAATTTTGGTTATGCTAAAATAATTTTGGTTATGCTAAAATAATTTTGGTTATGCTAAAATAATTTTGGTTATGGTGGATAATGCCCAAAAAGTAGTTGTTCAACATTTTTAAAAACCTTATTGAAAATTCTTTTTTAGAGAGGAAATAATCAGTCGTTCGCAATATCACTTTTTAGTATTTAAATACTAGTTTGAAAGCAAAATTTAATTTACCAGAGTCATCTAAAATAAATTGACTTTTTTTTTAACTTTTTTAAAAATACATTTAGGGATAGGGGATACAGATACCTTATTTTCCCTCTTGCACTGAATACTAGTTAGCACCCACCTAGTATTAGGATCCTGATTTATTTCCAACCTGACTTATTTCCAATAGCAGCCATCTGGTATTAGGAACCTGACTTATATCCAATACAGCTGAACTGAAGGTGTACAACAAATGTTAGGCTCTTTATGTCAGGGGTAACAATATAGAGAACTATAACACATTAAAGCACCTGATTAATATTCTTCAACAAAGTAATATTTATTTACAAAATATTAAAACAAACTAAATATTGAACAAGAATAACACTTCACTTACACAACTAACATCACATTAGAATTCAGTAACACAGTAAAACATATCAACTTAAAACATATCAAGTTAGGTCCACATTTTTAATCAACACAGAACAGTAAACAGATTGCACAACAAGCAGTTTTGTCTCTTTGTATGAAGTAATATTTGAAATTGTAGCTGAAAAGTTTCCTTTAACCTCTGTCCCGATCATATTTGTATGTTTGTAGTGAGAACATATCTTGCTTTCTAGAAAAAATCAACTCTAACATGTAATCAATTTTGCTCCATCCATGAGGTCAATATCAATCAGTATGCAGTTTATATTTTAAACAAGGGAAGCCCATTGCACCCTTACCTATCACTTCGGAATAAATTCATACAATATTTTGGGTAATATAGATTGAGATAAAAAAATTTTTATTTGTACAAGACTTTTATTTTTAAAAAATGTTGCAACTAAAATATTAATAAATATAAATAAATTAAAAACATTTATTTCAAAGTTAATGTAGAGTTTTTAAGTATTTTTTGGCCATGTTTTGTAATTTGTTCTCTGTTTTTTTTGTTTTTTGCAGAGAAAGCACGGCTGCTGCTCTGTAATTTACTTCCTGCCAGCACTAAAGGCTGATTCAGTGTACAAGTCCAGGTTCTCAGATGTAGTCATGGTATTCAGTGGAAACAGAAGCTTCATATACCTTGCTATCAAAACCACGGAAAACATGTTTAAGTGTGTGACTTGGTGACAATTTGTAAGGAGTAAGGGATGGTTCAAACCTCTGACAATTTGTGATGAGAGTAAGAGATGGTTGAAACCTCTGACAATTTGTGATGAGAGTAAGAGATGGTTGAAACCTCTGACAATTTGTGATGAGAGTAAGGGATGGTTCAAATGTCTGACGATTTGTGATAGGAGTTTTGTAAGGCTCAAACGTTTATGATGGGAGGTATGGAAGACGTAAAAATCATCAAAAAGGACATCTTGTCGAACCAGCTTATGCTATTATTGCTCATTGTACCTTCTATTACCCGCTCTAGTCACAAGTCACAAGAATCCAGACCCCCTCTGTCATAGCGTAGATATAAAGAATTAGACGACTAGTAGAGGTTGCAAAGGACGGTGCGAACTTGACTGTAGACGATTTGGTGCGAGAGTATTGTGCGCATGTTGAATACAATATTTGTGGCGCGAATGTGACGTGAGCATGACGCGACAATGTACCAAGGACGTAGACCGCGACAGTAACGTTAGTTGGGGGTTAGTAATTGTAGGAGACGGATGTATTCTTTGATATTGTGCAAATAAGTGTGTGTTAATAAAGTTAGTGTTCTTTTCATAAACGAAGTGGTTGACTTTTGTTAATTAGTGTCTGCGGAACATAAGAGTGATTCCCGTCCTACTCACAAGTATAATAGTTGTCGTATGAATAGTAACAGATCAGAATATAGAAAAGATATAGAGAAGATATAATTATATAATATATATGAAACCCCCCATCACACCCTCCTCTATTAAAATGATGTCTCCAAGCTATTGTCTTCCCCCTCTAAAACCATAATTTGGTACAAGATGAAAGTGTGTTTTATTATTTATTTATTTTTTATATACAAAATAATTCTTCCTCACACTTCTCCACATGTTCTCAAGTATCATCACTAAGTCCAAACTGTTCCTGGATACACATTTATGGACAGTCCCTTTTTATGCTTATCCCTAAAGCTAGCTATTTCTTATTAAAAAAATTTTTTTAGTTTCTCTACCTCTAGATCTGATTATGTCCAAAATATTCTAATTTTAAAGTACTTACACATGTACTAAACATACTATTTTTAGCATTTGAATTCTGTAAAATATAACTTAGAATTATTATTATTCTACCCTGTCATATATTTATAAAATCCAATTTATATTACATTTTGCAGCTATGTACGGTGTGATTCTCTATTCATGTTTCAAACTATCTCATCTCCTTCCATCCCCTCTCCTACATACTTTTACTGAACTTTTCATTGCAAAGTAAATGTTAGTTCACTATTGCAAATTGACAATCACTTTATCCTGTTAGAAATGACGCAACTGATTTTTATATATTTATCAAATGCAACTAGATGTAATTTGTTTAAAATCTTACTAATTAGAACTGAGAATAAGATAATTTTTATGTTTCTGTAATAGAATATAGATCCTGAATGTTCAGCTTCTCTAGGCTGTTAATTCTATATTTAAAACATTTATCAAGGAAACCCCTTTTTGTTAGACACTTGTACGTCCGGCCAGAGTGTTAGCAGCACCTTAAAAGTTATCCATATGGACCTGGTTATCTATAGAATGGAATAGTTAGATTGTAGAGCGCAATGACTGGTATAGTTAGATTGTAGAGCGCAATGACTACTGACTCAAAAGTAAAGGAGGCTGGGCATAATGCTGCCCACTCCATTCCTTCATATGCCTAGATCACAGCTACTGGTGAACTCTACTTCATCTGCACCGTGGACTACCCGGTTTAAAACTTCTTGGTTTTTTTTGGTTAATTCAAAATTAATTTAAGATAGCTGAAGATAAGATTATTTAGTGTCAATATATTGTTATTAAAATGTATGCTGTGTATTCTCAACTGCTCTTAATTGTAATTGATGTATTTACCACATTTTACATATATATAGCCCATTTAGATCAAAACGAGTCAGTCAGATCACAAATAATTTCCAACAGTCAGATTGTGTTACTTAAGTTACTAGTGTTAGTAGCTCCATATTTTGTTAGAGATTTGTCAGTCATATCACATATAGTTTGATGGGCCAGTTCTACTCCCAACAGTCAGATTATGTTAGTAGCTCCATATTCTGTTAGAGATAGTTTGTTAGTTTCAATTGTTTAGTGTATGTCTAACAGTATGATTCTTAAATGTTTTGAGTGGTAATGAACCACACCAGCTTCATATGCGCATTCACTGAATTGTATTTAATAGTTCTATTATCCCCACTGACAAAATCCTATTGTGAATCATAGGTGTTGGGTGTGCCTGGACCTCTGCCAAACCCCTAAGACAGACTCACTGAACCTCTGGGGTTTGACAGAACCCAGATTAAGAACCACTGATCTAACATACGGTTATGTTGTCCTAGAATATCAATTTAACATTTTATACATGTATTTGTGAACTATTTTGGTTTTACAGTTTTGTGAACAATGTGTTATTTGACAATTGTATTTTTTATTTATTTCTACATATTTTTAGACTTGGGGCCACAGCATCATATTTTTTAAACTCCATTCCAGAACAACAGTTACAATTTGTATTTTCCTCAACTTCTTTGATTTCAATCATTTAATTAGTGCTACATGATAGCTGATCACTTGGCCATGCTCGATAAAAACTCATGTGGTGTTTAATCTTCATCTTATCTTCTATATTATCATCCTGGAGTTTAGAC
Organism: Physella acuta; assembly: GCF_028476545.2. Classification (NCBI taxonomy): domain Eukaryota; kingdom Metazoa; phylum Mollusca; class Gastropoda; family Physidae; genus Physella; species Physella acuta. The sequence goes on from NW_026731583.1 coordinate 1,573,734, forward strand.
ATGTATTTTTGGATCAATAATATTTACTAATGACAACATCATGAACACCAGTAGTGTGAGAAAATATTGTATTTTCATATTTAACTTATCTGTGCAGCTGACAAAAAAAACATATTTATGCATCATCATCATTTTTTTTATTCATGCCCAAGGCACATGGGGCAGATGAACTAGAGTTCAATTTTAACAATGACCTCACCATACAGGGAGATATTGTGGTCAGCATTAGGCAGAGTTGCATTTGTTTCCCTGGGTGGACATTGAACCCAAAACTTTTGGGTTAGCAGTTGAAGCTCTACCATACAACCACCCTGTTCCCTAAATTTAAGCTTAAACAGCATTAAATAAACATACAGCTTAACCTCTATTTTATTGATCTGTTTACAAGTTCATGAGTTGTTACTTTATTATACAGCAAGTATATATTAGAAACAAATGAATATCAAAGTTTAAAGTTATAGACCACACAAGATTTTGCAGTTTATATTTTAAACTATTTAAAGAATACAGAACTAAAATTACAGACAAGGGAACAAATCTATTGTCTTTACCTCAACCATATACTATTTTAACTTCTTTAAAAGCAAATTCCCTTTATAGTGTTGGTAAAAAATAAAGAAATTAATATGTGCAAGAACTAATAAAACAGTTGTACATTTTAGCTGTTTTATTTTATGTCATACTTGGATACTATAAAATCACATGTGAATTGTTTGTAATTTTGTGATATTTTAATTTTTTTAATTTGGTTATACTATGAGTATATTGGCTGCTTTTTGTGGATAAAATATTTATTATATGAGAGACAATAAACCAACATACATTTTTGTTTCAAGCCTGCTAATACTTTTAGCAGTCACAAATTTTATATACAGAATTATTTCCCACAAAACATGTTGTTAAATTACTTTTAACACACAAACTAGTTGGTTGAAAAAAAAATCTTGTCTAAATATTTTTAGTCAGATATTATAATTACACAGTAATTCATTATTTCAGCTTGCTATAAGTTATATTTTTATTATATTTAACTGTTAAAATTACAACTTAAACTAATAATTTCATTATTTATAATTGTAATATATTATATTTTATTAACTCACTATTCAAGAGTTTTATATGTGTTGGGCAGGTTTTTTGTTCTTTAACTATTTAATGCTTTGTTATTCTTGAAATGTAAATAATGTACAGCTTTACAAAGTGCTTGTGGGTATGTGTAGTTACATAGAGTATGTGGGTATGTGTAGTTACATACACAGTGTTTGTGGGTATGTGTAGTTACATGTTTGACATCGTCTAGAATTTTCTGCACAAAGTCTGGTATTTTCTAATATTCGTTTTGGTTTCTGATATCATTTTCTTTGATGAGTTTTTTTTTACATTTTTAAATTAAGTAATAACAACTAGTTTTTTTTAGTGTGTGTTTGATAATTTCAAGTACATATTTTTGCTTGAGCAAATATTACTGAAATATACACAGTTTTACCTGTACAAATATCATGAATAGAACTTTGTTATTTTATCCTGTCCTGTTTTACAACTATTTTTAAAACATATAAACAGTTTCTTATTCAAAGTGGCAGAACAGTTGCCTCTATACTTTTACATTGACCATGTTCTGGTTTATAAGCTTCAAGTCACTAGTGAGTATGTCGTTAATTATTAGAATTAGTGAGCATGATGTTACTAATTACTATAATGATGTCACTAATTACTATAGTATGATGTCACTAATTACTTTATTTAGTGAACATGTCACTTATTACTATAGTCTGATGTTACTAATTACTTTATTTAGTGAGCATGATGTTACTAATTACTATAATGATGTCACTAATTACTATAGTATGATGTCACTAATTACTTTATTTAGTGAACATGATGTCATTATTTACTATAGTATGATGTCACTAATTACTTTATTTAGTGAGCATGATGTAACTAATTACTTTATTTAGTGAGCATGATGTCACTAATTACTTTATTTAGTGAGCATGATGTCACTAATTACTTTATTTAGTGAGCATGATGTCACTAATTACTTTATTTAGTGAGCATGATGTCACTAATTACTTTATTTAGTGAACATGATGTCACTGATTATTTTATTTAGTGAGCGTGATGTCACTAATTACTTTAGTGAGCATGATGTCACTAATTACTTTAGTTAGCATGATGTCACTAATTACTTTAGTGAGCATGATGTCACAAACTATTCTGCTCTAAATTATGGCAACAAAGGTTGCCTTTTGATATTTTATAACACTTGTTGTAGTTATTACGTTATTGTGTAGCTGTGAAGACCTATGACAGCTACCATCAGCAATAGTCATATATCTTATGTTTGAACATTGAAGTTTATTTATAATTGTTTATTGTGTGTTTATCTAGAACAATATATTAGTTTCTATATATTTGAATCAGTGATTTTCTTTTCAATTCTTATTTTATCAATGTTTATTTATTGTTTTTATTTACTTAGTGTTCAAACCATTCATCCTGAATCAGGACAATAAAATTGTGTTGTTTAATATAATTAGTACTAGAGTTTTTACTATTACATGTGCTTGTTACAATTAAATGTTGAAAGAAGTATTTTGTTGTATCACCTGTTGTATGATAAAAGCTGACCATCAAAGACATGGAAGTGAGAACTACATTTGTACTGAAAAGGTACAACAAGACTAAGCTAATGGGACCATACTGTACACGAAGTTATTTTAGATTTAAATGATTCCAATTAGACTTACATTATTAACTACACACATAATATTTACTTTATTTTTAAAGGCACTGTCATGCCGTTAAGTTTTTAATTCAAACCCGCCCCATAAATCATTGAGCATTGTACTACAAAAATTTCAGTCTTTTAACTATAGTTTTCTCAAAGTTAGATTACATCAACAGAGACTGGAAAATAAACATTATCTATTTTATCACACTTATAAAGTTATTGATAATACTGGTTTATATTGAAAATAAACATAATTAATGTAAACCCAATGAAGATAATTAAGTTTACATATACAAAACATGAATATGTAAGTTATTTAATTAAGATAGCATACTTTATGTATAAAAGTTATTTTCATTTTATAAGTGCACTTTCTTTAGCATCACTCTATAGAATCTAATTATTCGAAATGTAATTATTTTATTGTGATTTAGTTTGAATGCAAATGACTCTTCAGCCTCTGAGGATAAAATGTAAATGTTATATTAAACTAACGTTTAATATCAAGTTAGTATTTCAAACATCAAATATAAAATTTGCTGTTTGTAGTTGCAGATTATACAAACTAAAATAAAATGAAACATCAAATTCTACCAAATAAAATTCACAGTTGAAAATGTGTCAGTGTAAACAAGGTACCCATGAATTAGTAACAACAATGCAAAGAAAATTTTACAGGGAATTTATAATACAACGACGCAAACCATAAGCTTTATGCCTTTAAGTGTGAATTGCTTTTTGAGCCAGTTTTGACAAACCACAATATATGGTTACTTGATTCTTTTTTGTAATACTAGAAATAACCCCAGTAATCTTTTCATATATTACCGATTAATCAATGCATTTTAATTCTTTAATAGAGATTGTATTTTAATTATTTGTAATAATTTTACTGACATTAGTGTTATAAATTTTTACACATACTGCAATTAGTGTTGCAATCTACAATCCACAAAATGTACAATGTTAATAATCTGAATCCTTTATATTTCTTAATATCACACTGGTATTATTATTGAGTGAGCCAGTAGATAGACTAGAAATGATTTTATTGTACTTCTTAACTAGTAGCTAGACATTGTAGGTTAATTTATACAAAAAACTAAAAACATTGTTTAACTTTAACAAAAACAACAAAAAACATTTATTTAATTTAATTTTTATTTAATATTTTGCAAGAAATACCAATCCTTAAAATTTAAATCCAGTAAAGATTAATGGTTAAATCATAAAATAAAAAGCCTAAGGAATATTAAAAGAAGAAAGAAATTCTAATTACCCTAAGAAATTTGTTGAATAATAAAAAGACAATGACTTCAGTAAAAGATTGACATACGGGATAACTTCATTATTAGTGGAAAATATTCTTTAAAGATGTGTTTTAAATAATAAATAAATAAAACATCATAACATTGTTAGATTTTATTTTATATTAAGAAGAAGTGGTAGAAGTTGAAGAGTAAATGTGTAGTTTAAAACCATCTCTCAAATATTTAATTTGACAAAAAATAACCAACTAAATTACCTTAGAAACCAATGAAATATAATTGTTGAAAAATTAAAAATATATACATGCCAGCTGGACTTTATAAATCAGATTATTATAATTTATAGTTTTTGATATTCCGAGGGTCAGTATTTCAGGGTTAGTGGAGACAGCCTTTTAAAACTGTTTTCCATTTTAACTACTGTTTTCATTTAAAATCATTTATTGATATTGTTTTGACATTATTTTGAAATAGCATATAAGTAGTAATTTTAGAATGAATTTCATGGTTTATTTCATGGTTTATATAATAAGCTTGTTCTGATCATAAATTTAGTTTATATTTTAACAATCATATTTCATTTTCACCTGTGGAAGTAGTGCATATATTTTTAATCTTGTTTACCTCACTACAGAACTCGTCAGAATCGACAATAAGTTTTTCAAGCGCTGTCAAATGGGTGAAGGTATTTTGTGAAGCCTCAAATTGTGTGCCACTGAGATGAACTTTGTTTAATTTAACCATATTCTCAAAAGCATGTTCTTCTATTTTCATTGTTTGATGGCCATTGTCTAATATTCTTAATTCATTTAATTGACTGTATTGTGTTGAAATCTGTGTAGTGATTGTCGTTATACTGCAGTTATTCAACGTCAGATATATTAATTCTTCTGCATCGAACGCCGGTATTTTCTGTATTTCCATATTCTCTATCTCGATGTCTATTACTGATTTGGGAAGGTTGTTGGGTAGTAAAGACGAATCACATTCAGTCATAGAAAGAGTTCTTAACTTAGTTAACTTGTCAAAACTTACAGGCCAGTCTTCTTTACTTAAATATCTCAAGTCCAAAAACTCCAAAGTTTCAGTTATTGTCTTCAAAGAATCTTCTGTGAGATCTTTCAGCTTTGTACTAGATAAAGAAAGACGTTTGATTGCTGTTAACATCTTGAAAGATTCCGAAGCATCAATGAGATTGATTTTATTTATTGTTAAATCTTCTAGGAAATTTGCAGATTTTCGCCAAGCATTGGCTGCAACCTCTGAATTTCGTGAAAAAATGATTAAAGTTTTGACTTTAGGAAGGCTGTCGTCCTCAAACTTGAGTGGTTTAGAACTCTGTATTCACAAGCACAAATAAACACACATAAGTAGGCTATATATATATATATATATATATATATATATATATATATATATATATATATATCGCAATGGAACAATGCGCAAACAGAAAAAAAACGCAAACAGGAATTTGCACACACAGAAATATGCGCAAAGAGAAAAATGTTTAACCATAAAAAATCCCCCTGCCGAAAAATTTTTACCGCTCCCCCGAACGAAATGAAATTTATATAATTTATATAGAAAATTTATACTTTTAACAGTGTCCGCCCCCCCCCCCCCACTCCCCGAAGAAAGTCTACCGCCCTCCCGAAAAATTTCAAGTGCCTCCCCCCCCCCCGGGAGAAAAAAGTCTGGAAGAAACACTGCACGCATTTACATACTAATTTCACTGTTTTCTACCTTGATTGTGTAACTAAAGCAAATAACCTTAAGAAACTGTGATCGGCATAAACCGCTTTACATTTGTTCCTAGATTGGGGGGGGGGGGGGGTGACTAAAATCGGAAGGATTTACAATGGATTGATGAGTAGCGAGGGTGGGCGGGGGGGGGGACATATGTCCCCGGGGCGCCGACCTTAGGGGGCGCCAAAATGGGTTGGAAAAATAAATTGAAAGCTTGAGGGGGGGGGGGGCGGCTAAAATCGGAAGGATTTACAATGGATTGATGAGTAGATGTATCACTTATAAAAGAAACCAATTGTGTTAGAATTTACTTTAGGATTGTGTAACCGTAAAAAAAGTCAGTGACGATAAAAAACCCTCTTTCAAATGTTTTCAAGATGGTGGGAGGGGGTATATTTTCTCCAACGAAAATCGTATGGATTTGTACTGGAATGGTGAGTAGATAAATTTTAATACTTAAAAAAGACAAATTGTATTAAAGTATTATGTAACGGCAAAATGAGAAAAAGGTGGTGGGTGGGGGAGCTTTTTCGCCAAGGTAGATGGGAAGTATTTATAATAGAACGGTGAGTAGATAAAATCGTTTTACACTTAGAATATAAACCGATTGTATTAACGCGTAATGTACGATTTCACTAGCCAGTTTTATTAAGGATTGACGCGACTAGTTCTTTTTAAGATTCTTACGATTCTCTAAACTTTTACTTGATTGCATTACAACTTGTAATCGCTATCTGATTAGTAAAATAGCTAAGGTTTGATTCTGTGGGTGAAATGCGATTCTCTTTTGCCCAAATTTTAAGACCTAAGAAAAATATAACGTGATTTTCTATATTAATAAATATATATTTTAAATTATAAAATTACTTAATACACGTTTACTAGAAAATTAGTAACAAATAAGATCATTTTTCGATTGCTTGTTTCATAACTAGTCCGAATACTGCAATTTCCATGTAGTCAATGGCACTAGACTTACTAGACAAGGTACGACTGATACAACACGACGGCTGCTTAGGCTTTGTTACTTTGTTCAGCCTAACTGATCATTTGAAACTGTGAATACTATTATCGAAATTTTTCTAAAGACATCCCGTTTAGTTATAGATTGAATTTTTTTTAAACTATGCATTTGAAACTATTAGACTATTTTAAGAAGGGCAGTAAGTATTGGAAACAGTGTGAGCGTTTGCCTATCTTTTACACTACAGCTCATGTAGATTTCAAAAATATTTTTCTACGTAACAGTGTGAGTTAGCGTTACTGTAGAACAATCAAAACCACTATCCAGTTGCACGAAAAAAAAACATTATTAATGAAAAAAAAATCATTGTTTGTTTTCAGTCGGATTTGTCCCCAGTAAACGGCCTCACCCCCCCCCCCCCTCCCCGCCGCATTGCGGGGTTTGACAGCAAGTTAGTTCCGCCCTTGTGAGAAACTAGGGGTGCTAAATCACATATTACCGTGGGGTGCCGCCACTCCTATATTTTAGTCCTATAACAGAAACCTTTACGTGGCTGTACTCAACAGCTTCCCAACTTTTCATGACAATCGGATGAATGGTGTGGTTATGCATAAAAACGCAAACATGTTTTTCACATGTACAAAGTCGGATAACCTTATGATTCAGGGGCCATTCACATATGGCATCATGTTTTTAATCGGCTTACAAAAAGCCAGATTCTCACCCCTAATTGAAGTCATTAATTAATACTAATTGACTAAAATATAAATTATCCCCCTGACTGGTAACACATGGTATGAGTTACATTTGACTAACGTAACGTAGTAAACGTTTTACCTCAATTCGCAATGTAGCTGTTTCTGGAATGGTAGCAAAATTCTCCGGTTCAAAAACGTTTAGTTTGCACTGTATGTCATTATTTTGTCCATTGTTTAATTGTGTGTCCTGGTTTGTTGGATTACATGTGCAATTCTGACAAATACACAAACATATATATGCATCTTATTACTAACTTATACATATACATAATTAGTTTTAGTGGATTTTGAGGTTAAAAACTACATTAAAGACAAAACTAAAGATAAAATGCACACTTTTTCTTATTAAAAATATTACCTGTGGACATGCATATTCTCCTGACACACTCAAAAGTAGCGTCAGTGCAAACACTGATACTGTAATAGCAAACTGCATATTGAACACCAAAAGCAACTCCAGTAACTCAATGTATGGTTTAGTTAACTTTAACAACAGTTTCGGTGATAGCTTGGTCCAAATCAACAAAAATCTCTGTAGCTTGTGGTGGGGTACGATCCAAGACTAGCTCACGTAGCGCTAGGTTTCCTGTAGTGCAACACATAGCCTGACTACCACGTTCTTATCTCCACTAAAGTCAAAGTGACTACAGAGTTGTTTGTAGAAGAGACAGCTTGTGGCCAGGGGCGGATCTAACTACAGTGTAAACATTGTTGGGTGACATGTAGAATAACCTACAGGAGAGAGTCTTGTTGCGACAACAAAATTCGAAATAGGTTAAAATTAGATGTTTATTAAATTAGCAGAATATGACGAGTGAATTTGATACATTTACAAAACAAACACTTTTTCTGCTCAAATATTTTTATAATTCTGATTTTTTTTTAAAAACCAGTTTAATTCTGTAAAATCGTCGTAAACATTTTTTAAAATTTTGACTATATTTAGCGGAATGGAGTTTTTTTTATTTTTTTTTTATTTTCAGTATTTAATTTTCTGCAATATTTTGAAAAGAGCGTGTTATATATATCTCAGAAGTGACAAGCCATTATGCTATATATACCAATGCTTAGCAGTGAATTTTATATATTCCAATAAAAACTAGGGAAAGAGTTATACATCTTAGTCTCTACTAAAGAAAGTGTTTTAAAAATTTTCAACTCACTACAAATGACTGCGTTATATTTCGCAGTGCCTACAAGTGGGTATTCTCTACTGTAATCTACTTGATAAACCTTTAATATTATTGTAACACTCACTCAATGAGAATGCTGAGGTGTTGTGTTTTAAAGGGCTGACCCTGAGATATGGCACACAACGGAACGACGCTGATGTTGTTAAATACTGGATTTAAATTTATTGACATTAACACCCAAGCCAATCAGCCATGGTGACAGTAGAAACGTAGAAAACAGTAATCCTTCATTAGGTCTACATGATCTACTTATCATAGGCAACGGCACCGTCCGTGTCCACAGCAGCCTTGGGTCTGAATGACACAGACACAGGTATGAACTACACAGAATCCCAGAGGTCACATGACATGGGAACACGGGGAACATTGCTCACAGAAGAGCATAAAAAATACATCAACAGTTGAGGTCCCAAATGGGCCGCAACATGACATGCAACACGGGTAAAAATCGCTCACCGAAGAACAATAAAAACTAGGCCCTACATCAACAGTTGCGGTCCCACAGGGGTCGCAACACAATAAATTATAACTTATATTTAACCCCCTTGAATGGTAACAATGATATGTGTTACATTATAGCTGATCCAGATACATTCTGGCAACATGAAGCTAACTTCCCAATCAATTACAGAGTGGGAAATCGAACCCAGCGTGATCCCGCAACTGACTCCATCATATAAATTAATTAAAATTTTAATTAATGAATGTTCATCAATTAAAATTTTAATTAAAGAACGTTCACATTTCGATATATGCAAATGTGATCTGATTCTCAATATTTGCAGCCGGTTATAGCTAAAGCATCAAGCCCACACATATCTTAGAATATCTAAACAGATTTTCGTCGTCTCGCTAAAGAACGCCGTTAAATGCAGCTATACATCTCGTCAATCTTTACTCAATGTTTTTCAGGGTGTTGTGACTTAAGCGTAAAAGGTATCTTCGTCGTTACTAGTTAGTATTATAGGCAATACAAAACATTATCGGGTTTTATAGAATGTATACCATCTAGGTCGCTAGGTCGGGTGTCACCCGGTGTGGTAGCTCATGGTGTCAAACCCCCCCCCCCTTCTTTTTCTATACATTTTGCAGTTGCTGTCCCCCCTCCCCCCGAGTAAAAGTTTTAAAGTGTTCACATTTAATACTAACGCTGTTTATATATAGCCGATTGTTAATACAGCTGAATGCAGCATTGTTTTCTCTATAGTTTGTATGTTTACGTCATGGTGTCACCCCCCCCCCCCCCAACTAACCCTTGTCGGAATCGTCAATATATGATTAAATCAATTTTTTACTCTAATTAACCTTTATTAAGCTAGAAAAAATATTTATTCTATTTATCTTGCAATTTTTGGTCTTGGTAACACCCCCTAAATGGTGTCACCCGGTGCGGTCCGCATCCCCCCTCCCCTCCCCCGCCTCGCGACGCCCCTGGTTTGAAATACGTGTGATAAATCAGCTAGTTAAGTACTAGGATAAATAATGGGACGTATCTTTGAATCAATCAGGTTGCCGTCGTCAAGTTGGTGGCTGTCGGGTTGGTCGTTGCCGAGTAGGTTGTTGTCGGGTTGTTCGTTGCCTATTTAGTCGGGTTGGTCGTTGCCTATTTAGTCGGGTTGGTCGTTGCCTATTTAGTCGGGTTGGTCGTTGCCTATTTAGTCGGGTTGGTCGTTGCCTATTTAGTCGTCTCCGAGTTACGTGTTGTCCAATCCATGAGCAAAACGAAGTACTCGAATACGCCTTAGCTGCCCCATATTGCAACAAATAACTACAATGAGCTTTGGTATCGTGTAGGTGATAGATAGTTGAAGTACTCGAATACGCCTTAGCTGCCCCATATTGCAACAAATAACTACAATGAGCTTTGGTATCGTGTAGGTGATAGATAGTTGAAGTACTCGAATACGCCTTAGCTGCCCCATATTGCAACAAATAACTACAATGAGCTTTGGTATCGTGTAGGTGATAGATAGTTGAAGTACTCGAATACGCCTTAGCTGCCCCATATTGCAACATAACTACAGAAAAACTTTGGTATCGTGTAAGTGATAGAAAAACAAAATCAGTCATTTGTTAGTTTATTTATTTTATATTATTTATATAATTTATGATTACGTTCACAGCTTCATAGAAATAAAACCTCAGTGCGTGTTAAGGCTTCAAAGAACAAATTAAGATAACCGTCACAAATATAAGGGTCACTTTAACCGCTCGTGTTATTGACATATTATCAAAGGCCAGAATTTTATTTACACCAGTGGCTAATTCTCAGGTCATATCGACCCCTAGACAAGGCGCTATTTAAATTATCAAAGACTATTTATATATAGTAGGTCAACTATGCGGGTCAGTTCGACACAACGTCACAAAGGTCGTGAGATTTTCAAAAAAAATTTTGCAAATTATTTTTCAGTTCTGCGTTTCAACTCGACACCTCGTCAAAGCGGTCTTTTAAATTATCAAAAGCTTTTTTTTTAGAGTAGTGGGTCAATTCAGCGGGTCAGCTCAACACCTGATAAAATGATGGAGTCTTTTATAAGCTGGTTCTTTTAATAAATGATAAAGAAATAAAGTTTAATTAATGCTTACCTATTGAAGTTTCATGTTAAAGACGTTTTTTTTTCCTTCTAGGTGAGGGCATGCATGTTGTAATCAGGAGGTAGAGCTAACGACTTTGTCCTACACGAGATGGTTGTTGTGACAAATGATAAAAGATAGACGTCTCTTCTGTTCTGTTGGGTTACGGACTAATGTTACGAGTAGTAGAGGTAGCCCATCATACAACTGACCATTCTATTTATATTCTCTCATACAACTGACCATTCTATGACTTTATATTACGTCATACAACTGACCATTCTATGACTTTATATTCCGTCATACAACTGACTATTCTATGACTTTATATTCCGTCATGCAACTGACCATTCTATGACTTTATATTACCCCATACAAGTGACCATTCTATGACTTTATATTCCGTCATACAAGTGACCATTCTATGACTTTATATTCCGTCATACAACTGACCATTCTATGACTTTATATTCCGTCATACAACTGACCATTCTATGACTTTATATTACCCCATACAAGTGACCATTCTATGACTTTATATTCCGTCATACAAGTGACCATTCTATGACTTTATATTCCGTCATACAACTGACCATTCTATGACTTTATATTCCGTCATGCAACTGACCATTCTATGACTTTATATTCCGTCATGCAACTGACCATTCCATACCTCTATGACTTAATATTACGTCATACAACTGACCATTCTATGACTTTATATTACGTCATACAACTGACCATTCTATGACTTTATATTCCGTCATACAACTGACCATTCTATGACTTTATATTCAGTCATGCAACTGACCATTCTATGACTGTATATTCCGTCATGCAACTGACCATTCCATACCTCTATGACTTAATATTACGTCATACAACTGACCATTCTATGACTTTATATTACGTCATACAACTGACCATTCTATGACTTTATATTCCGTCATACAACTGACGATTCTATGACTTTATATTCCGTCATGCAACTGACCATTCTATGACTTTATATTCCGTCATGCAACTGACCATTCCATACCTCTATGACTTAATATTACGTCATACAACTGACCATTCTATGACTTTATATTCCGTCATGCAACTGACCATTCTATGACTTTATATTCCGTCATGCAACTGACCGTTCCATACCTCTATGACTTTATATTCCGTCGTACAAGTGACCATTCTATGACTTTATATTCCGTCATACAAGTGACCATTCTATGACTTTATATTCCGTCATACAACAGACCATTCTATGACTTTATATTCCGTCATGCAACTGACCATTCTATGACTTTATATTCCGTCATGCAACTGACCATTCCATACCTCTATGACTTAATATTACGTCATTCAACTGACCATTCTATGACTTTATATTACGTCATACAACTGGTCGTTGGCGTGTTGGTTATTGCCGAGTTGGTCGTTGCCGAATTGGTTGTTGCCGAGTTGGTCGTTGCCGAATTGGTTATTGCCGAATTGATCGTTGCCGAGTTGGTTATTGCCGAGTTGGTCGTTGCCGAATTGGTTATTGCCGAGTTGGTCGTTGCCGAATTGGTTATTGCCGAGTTGGTCGTTGCCGAGTTGGTTGTTGCCGAGTTGGTAGTTGCCGAATTGGTTATTGCCGAGTTGGTCGTTGCCGAGTTGGTTGTTGCCGAGTTGGTAGTTGCCGAATTGGTATTTGCCCAATTGGTCGATGCTGAATTGGTTATTTCCGAGTTGGTTGTTGCCGTGTTGGTTGTTGCCGTGTTGTAGCGTGCCGAATGTAGCCGGCTTTCCACGTACCCCTGATTCAAGTAATCGATTACATCTTAGCTGTCGCAGCCTACAATCTTTAACCACAGTCGAAGTAGCGATCATGTCGGTTATAGATCATCAAAACCGGTCTTATTTTACTGATATAATTTATGGTTAAGTTGACAGCTTCATAGAAATAAAAATATGGTTTGTGTAAATTCTTCAAAGAACAAACTAGGTTAACAGTTATAAATATAGTGGTCACTTTGACCCTTCGTTTTATCCCGATATTATAAAAGGCCAGAATTTTATTCCCACCAGTGGCTAATTCTGAGGTCATATCGACCCCTAGACAAAGACTTCGTTAATTATCAAAGTCTTATTTCACGAAGTAGGTCAGTTCTGCGGGTCATAGTGACATTTGGACAAAGTGATCGAGATTTTCTCAAAGGCCAGAATTTTATTCACAATGACACCACAACAAAGTGATCGAGATTTTATCAAAGGCCAGAATTTTATTCACACCATTGGCTAATTGTCAGGTCGCATTGTAATGTCTATTTGAAATGTGCAAGGACTTTTATGACTCGGTTTACACTGGATTTGCCCTTATCAGATACACAAGAAAATGTCTTAAAACATATTTACTGTAGCTCGCCAACAATTGTTGTTATTGAATGTTCGACAAGTAGCCTACAAAAATAAAATCACACTCAATAATTGTAAATAGATATATTAATGGATCAATGTATATAGGCATGCTTATAATAATATGATTCTACTTAAGTACAGAGTTTCTTCCAGGCATCTCTTCGGGGGGGGGGGGGGGTCGAACCCCCCCCGAAAAAGTTTTACCGCCCCCCCCCCCCCCCCGAACGAAATTAAATTTATATAATTTATATAGAAAATATATACTTTTAACAGTGTCCGCCCGAAGAAAGTCTACCGCCCCCCCCCCCCCCCCCCCCCGAAAATTTCAAGTGGCCCCCCGGAGAAAAAAGTCTGGAAGAAACACTGCTTAAGTATAAAATTATTCATTTTAAGTAATAGAAAATAGTTTTCAGACTTAACTGTAGAAGGTGGTATCGTCGCTTCCTAAACATAAAATGTTCAGACTAGTGCAACAATTTATAATTAACTGTTTTCAGTTTTACTAAATTTTGCTAGTAACACGATAATTAATTAAAAAATAAAAGACATTGTTTATATTTCCAACTACTAAATAAACCTCTATAAACTTAACTATTACCTGTTCCGTTAACTTGTTAATGAAGTCTGAAGTGGACAAACCATAATTTATCGTAAGAATAACAATAGCACTGAGTTTTGATTTGCTATAAAAAAAATTTAAATAAATCAGACAATGAGATAAAATTAACAATATTAACTTATAATAATTAGACGCTTAGAAACGTACGTTTCTATTGAGATTAAATATCTGTTTTAATTAATTCATTTTACGATCTAAACACATTCTTATCAACAAAAAACTACTTATTGAACCTATTTTTTTCCAGACAGTAGGTTGAAATGGCGTAGTAGAAATTTTGTCGGTAAAATTATTAGATAGAAATAAAGTAGTTCAGTTATTTATTAATAGTTACAATCCATGTGGAAGAATTATATTGCAAATAATTTAATGTCAGTAATTGTCGATTATTTCTATTTGTTGTAAACTTGGACTGAGCGTTCAAGATTATTTCGAACTTTAACATAAGAAAATTATTAGTAAAATATTGTCTCAATGGGGGAAACAATTCAGATATTATTAAAAGCAATAGAAATACGTCAAAAGCTCACACATTATGAATTGTATAACAGCAACTCTAGTCACAAAAATTTATCACCGTAGCTGTAACAAAAACATCTCGTTAAATATAGAAAACTTTAGACAATTGAATTTTATGAGATCTTAAGAAATGAGAGAATCGTGTTTTCTTCAGAAAAACTGTTTTTATTTAAATCGTAAAATACATTATCGTTACATAATCAAAATGACATTTTAAAATTAAAAAAATAATGTGATTCTTAAAAATTTAAATTTTACATGATCTTTTGAAAAAATAAATCATATGTGATCATTAAAAAGCAAATATTATTTCAACATGACATAATTAATATATAGCCAGTTATCGAGTAAAGTGCATACGTGATTCAATAAGTAAAATTTTAGTAGTATGTGATATTTTAATAAAAGATGCTTTTTTTATTTAAGCAGTGGATGAAAATTATATAAGCATATTAAAAATAAGTGTAATATAGATACTTTGAGCATCTTTAAAAATTTAATTCACTTACGTAATAGTTAATTTCAATCCCACTTTAAAAAAAATCGTTTTGTATATTACTAGGCGAATGTATGATTGCGTCAATGTCAATACTCACAATAAAAACTGGAAAAAGGCATAGACACGATAACTTCTTTAAGCCATAGCCTCTTTAGAGCCCACTAACACCAATACTGAAGTTATTAATACAAACAAAATATGATAGTTATGTTCGAATAATCTATAAACAAAATGTGAAATAACATTCCACGATTAACGTTAATAAAATTCATATAAAACGTTTTAATAACAAGCGTTTATGTAATAATGCACTAAAGGGTAGACAATAAATTATATACTACTATTTCAATTACTATAAAGAAAAGCGTGGGTCACTTTAGTACCTATTGGATACCTTTACTAATATTTGAGAAGAGACCCACGCTTTTCTTTATAGTAATTGAAATCGTAGTGTATAATTTATTGTCTACCTTTTAGTGCATTATTACAAGTTCAATTTCAGATTGCATTGTCTTCATGTCTTGACCCATGTACCAACTAAGAACTGTATCTGTGAAGTAGAAATGCCTGTAATTTCGCTCCGGTGTTTCGATCTAGACTGTCGACAGACTTTCGACAAACAGAGCAAATGAGTTAAATAAAAGCTTGTAAAAACAGAAGCACATTATGTACAGTTCATTTTTTGTTAGGATATCATATACAGTCTAATGCGCGTTACTACTTACATGTAAATAAAACACTTAACAAGTAGATTATTATTTTAAAATAAAATATTTTGAAAACAATAGCACGTTTGCTACAAAAGATATAAGTATAAGCATTAAGCGATTGTTAACTATGATAATTATATTAACATTTTCAGAAAGTAAAAAATTTCACCGTTTAAAAAAACAACGTAATCGAACATTTAACACAAAATGCTTTACAAAACTAAATAATCATGCAAATACTTTAAAAAAATTATGTAATATACAATTTTAGTAACTGATTTTACTACGTCAACAATTATTAGGTTGCTTAATAACATTGCCAATTTCGGTTTCTTCTTTCTTCTTCTTCGTTCTTAATTTTAGTGTTGGGAGGGATCCCCCTTGCCCAACCAAGAACAAACTACAAGGCAGCAGTTGTTTGATTTCTACAAGGCAGCAGTTGTTTGATTTTGGAGTTGTCTCTCCTAGAAGAGTGGCTGTCCCCAGCTAACGAGTCCCATCTGCCCGAGAGCTCGAGCTCGAGACTTTTCGGTTTAGCAACCATGAGCTTTACCGACTCGACCACGCCGACATTTCGGAATGGATTTCAACCTTTTTCATAATACAATAATATAACAGTAGCATGAACAATTATGGCAAGGCTAGTATAATATACAACTAAGACTGTTTTTAAACAACTTATAACAGATTAGGTCATATATTCTCTACTACAAGTCAATGTTTTTTTTTCTAATTGACGCCAGTACCGCTGTAGTTCAAACCCTTCTCTGTATAGCTATGTAAATGAACGCAGCTGTCTATCCCGCTACCCAGTATTAAAACAGGTGCTCCTTCACAGCCAGTGAGGACAGGAGTTGTGTAGGAATATTTCGTGTAGTGTGAATTTGTACAGGGAACTCGACGTAATTTGAAGATCTCTCTCCATTCCCCAAAACTGACGTGTTTGCTGCAGCCAAAAGGATGAGAAACTACAACAGCCAATTTGTGTTTCTCCTTGGAGCGCCTGTATGTTTCTCTAACGTATGAGCTGAATCGGATGTAGTTTTGCCAAACGTCTAGGTAGTCTTCAAGTAAACTCAGATCATGCCAAGAGCAGGTAACTGTACATCTGTCAGCGTCCAAGTCACAGTCCAACACTTTTAAGCCCCTGATAATCCGATCTTTATTGTCGTCATCATCAAACCCAACACGAACTTGAAGAGAATGTATGTCTATGTCACTCATCATACGGGCTGATGTAACGACCTTCACCTTGGCCCATTGACGTACGGGGCAAATATGACCACAAAAATCACATGTACAAGGTTTGTCATACCCAGTGTAGGTTTCAACTTCATCAAGGCACAACATCCCAGTACAGGTTTTACTTACATTTTCAAGATTATGTTCACAAGCCTGTAGTATTACAAGCACTGTTAACCTTCCGAGCTGTTGAATTAATTTCAACAAATTAGTTTTATTCTGATAAGTGTGAGGCAGGTTTTCTATTGTGTATCTTTTCATGCAGACAAAGCGCTCGGATTTTCTTTCAATTCCGTTTTGACGTAGAATTAAAACTAGATCTTTATTACAAAATCTCGGCGTGTTGTCTTTTACATTTGATGTTTGTCCTGCAAATATTGAGAACATTAGTCATTACCACATCTTTTTTTTATTATATTTGAATCTGCTATAAAGATCGAAACAGAATCAGTAAAAAATATATAATACATTTTGTTAAATCAGTTACAAGAATGAAAGAATGAAAGAATGAAAGAATGAAAGAATGAAAGAATGAAAGAATGAAAGAATGAAAGAATGAAAGAATGAAAGAATGAAAGATTGAAAGAATGAAAGAATGAAAGAATGAAAGAATGAAAGAATGAAAGAATGAAAGAATGAAAGAATGAAAGAATGAAAGAATGAAAGAATGAAAGGATGAAAGAATGAAAGGATGAAAGGATGAAAGAATGAAAGAATGAAAGAATGAAAGAATGAAAGAATGAAAGAATGAAAGGATGAAAGGATGAAAGGATGAAAGGATGAAAGGATGAAAGGATGAAAGGATGAAAGGATGAAAGGATGAAAGGATGAAAGGATGAAAGGATGAAAGGATGAAAGGATGAAAGGATAGAAAGGATGAAAGGATGAAAGGAGAAGGAAGAGGATGAAAGGATGAAAGGATGAAAGGATGAAAGGATGAAGGATGAAAGGATGAGAGGATGAGAGGATGAGAAGGAGATGAGAGGATGAGAGGAGAGAGGATGAGAGGATGAGAGGAGTGAGGATGAGAGGATGAGAGGATGAGAGGATGAGAGGATGAGAGGATGAGAGGATGAGAGGATGAGAGGATGAGAGGATGAGAGGATGAGAGGATGGAGGATGAGAGGATGAGAGGATGAGAGGATGAGATGAGAGGATGAGAGGATGAGAGGAGAGAGGATGAGAGGATGAGAGGATGAGTGGATGAGAGGATGAGAGGATGAGAGGATGAGGATGAGGAGATGAGAGGATGGAGTGATGAGAGGATGAGGAGGATGAGAGATGAGAGGATGAGAGGATGAGATAGGATGAGAGGATGAGAGGATGAGAGGATTGAGGATGAGAGGATGAGAGGAGATCGGATGAGAGGATGAGAGGATGAGAGGATGAGAGGATGAGGAGGAGGATGAGAGGATGAGGAGGATGAGAGGATGAGAGGATGAGAGGGATGAAGGATGAGAGGATGAGAGGATGAGAGGATGAGAGGATGAGAGGATGAGAGGATGAGAGGATGAGAGGATGAGAGGATGAGAGGATGAGAGGATGAGAGGGATGAGAGGATGAGAGGATGAGAGAGGGTGAAGAGGAATGAGAAGGATGAAAGGATGAAAGGATGAAGGATGAAAGGATGAAAGGATGAAAGGATGAAAGGATGAAAGGATGAAAGGATGAAAGGATGAAAGGATGAAAGGATGAAAGGATGAAAGGATGAGAAAGGATGAAAGGATGAAAGGATGAAAGGATGAAAGGATGAAAGGATGAAAGGATGAAAGGATGAAAGGATGAAAGGATGAAAGGATGAAAGGATGAAAGGATGAATGAAAGGATGAAAGGATGAAAGGATGAAAGGATGAAAGGATGAAAGGATGAAAGGATGAAAGGATGAAAGGATGAAAGGATGAAAGGATGAAAGGATGAAAGGATGAAAGGATGAAAGGATGAAAGGATGAAAGGATGAAAGGATGAAAGGATGAAAGGATGAAAGGATGAACAGATGAAAGGATGAAAGGATGAAAGGATGAAAGGATGAAGGATGAAAGGATGAAAGGATGAAAGGATGAAAGATGAAGGATGAAAGGAATGAAAGGATGAAAGGATGAAGGAAGAAAA